>NC_046380.1:28987491-29042491 GCF_011125445.2 Fundulus heteroclitus | reverse complement strand
GTGCAGTGATGTTTGGTTTAAACCTGAGTGTGAAGCTGTGGTTGCTCGGTCCAGGTGCGGAGGATGACGGGCGCCCTGGTGGCCGCCGGCCAGGGACTGCTGTCCGTGTCCCAGGTCAAACAGATCCTGGACGCTCGGGACACTCTGGCCTACCCTCAGGGTGTGGTTGCTCCAGCCCACGGCCTCTTCCTTAAAAGTGTAGATTACAAGGAGTCGGGTGAGTGAAAATCACTTGGTGTCTCTATGTAACATCCATCGTCTTTCAATGTAATTTTTTTAATCCAATTTACTCCCCGACAGCTAATTGAAATGTAATATCTGGCTAACTGAACATGCAAATTGTTGGTGTCTGGCTACTACGATCTTTGTATCATATCAACCATTGAAATATCACAACATTCGACTCTTTTCAGGACATAATGACTCTTTTGCTCTTTATAACTTCTGTACCTTTAAAAAATAAATATATTTAACTTTTTGTAAACTTTTGTTTCCAATACAAATCAACAGTGGTAGCTTTAAAACCCCAAACACCTTTTTGGATATAAAGACTAACTACTCTAGCATGCTTCCAGGTTTAGACATCAAATAAACTTTAAACATCCCAACTAAGTTCCTTGGGTTTCTGAAATATTTAACCTTTCCTCCAAAATCTGTTTAAGTTTCAATTAGTTTTTGATGAAGTGCTTAGGTTTCACCTAAAACTAATGACACCCCCCACTCTACTATTAAGCAGAGCTAAACTATTCCACCATTTATGCAATAAAAATGATGTGACTGCCATATTTCTGATACTTCATATCTTAAATTCAGATTTTGTTTTTACTGAACTTAGTCTTTGCATTTAGAAGATGGAAATCAGTAACTTAAGGAGGGTGATGCACAAACATAAAGCTATAACATAAGAAAAAACTATCTTTATTGTCCTACAATGGCAAAACTCAGGCGTGACAGTGGCAAAGACACAGAGTTACACACAGTTTTTAGTAATGAAATCTAATTTAAAGTTAGTTCTAAAGCAACAGAAACGAGGCCAATATAAATGTAAAAATAAAAACCACACTAACTATTGCGTAATTATTTATAACATGGCATACTCGGGTAAAAAAGATGAAATATTCAAGTTATACAGTGGAAATCTATCCTAGAGACCAGGGGTCAGCAACTTTTACAACGCTATGAACCATTTTTACCTTTGGTCCAGCTAAACAAATGTTTGTACGTATGTTTGCTTTTATTAGACAATGACTGGATGTTTTATCCCTTTCAAAGTTAACTATAATTGTCTTCATTTTGCACATTAAAAATCCTGAAACTGGCCTGTATAGTTTTGCTTTTACAGTACAAAAGATCTATAACGTATACATCAATTGTAGACATATCGACAGTTTAAGCCTAGCAATTCTGGACAATTTTTATTTGGTTACAAGAGGACCAAAATGAATATAAAGATTGTATACTCTTTTTTTCTGTTGTATACTTTTTTTTATAAAGTATTTAAAATAGAACCACATGACTGGTTTAGTTTTCATCATGTTACATTTTACAGGGTATTTATTTTTTGTCATGATCGTTGTGCATCAGGACTTGTCTGAGCTCTTTGTCTTTGCTCTCCTCAGACCTACAGTTCTCCCAAGAGCCCGACTCCACCGACGACCCAAAGAACCGATGCTAACCTGAATAAGTTAGTATTTGATGTATGCTTAAGCTGTTTAAGATAATTAATATAATAAAGTTTTTTTTTATTTAAAATAGTATCTGTCTTGAGTTACTGGTTGTCCTAGAACAAGGCTTCTCTCAAGTGAAAATTTGAAAAACAGAGACGCGGATAGGCGCTCTCTCTACCAAGGCCAATTTAAAGAGACCAATAAAGTTAACATGCATCTTGTTTGATGCGATGAGCACACACATTTGCACGGGGAGAACATGGAAAATCCGTGCAGGAAGACCCTAGGTCGGGATTTGCACCTAGGACCTTTTTGCTGCAATGCACCAGGGTGAACTGTGCCGGGGAACATACATTTCATTAGCATTTGGTAGATTTGCTTTTTGAACTTTCGAGTTCAACATTTTATTTTTCGTCCCACAAGCTTCTGACAGTAGTTTGCTGGAGTCTTGGCCCATTCTGCTCTAAGTGAATCGGGTTTGCAGACCACCTTCCTCACGCCCCTTTCCAGCCCTCCCCACACATTTTCTAAAGAGTTAAGATCCAAACTTTGTTACTGTCTCACCCATTGAGTTAAGCCATTGTCCATTTGGAGTTGAGCCCAAGTTGCTCAGATGCGGCATTTGATTTTGTTACGCGCACAAGTCTCTTATGAAGCAAAACGGCCACACATCATCATGCTGCCACCCCCGTACTTCGCAGTTGGGATGGTGTCCAAGTTTGGAAGCTTCCGCCTTTGTCCTCCAAATGTAACATTTATTTTAGCCAGATGCTTAAATATTAACATCACAGAGAGGCATGACTCTGAAAACTAACGGCTTTGGGTTTATTTGCAAACATTAACATTATTTTGCTGTTAGCGTAGCGGCTTCATCCTCAGTGAAAGGCCTTTCAGCCCAGGTCAGGTTTATTTCACTCCTGGAATAAGACGCGCTTGCAAGCTTCTGCCAGGAAGCGCCGTGCTTAAGGTGTTGCAGTAAAAATGCACCCAAAAGGCGTGCCTCCATGGCATGTTTTTATAGTGTAATTATCTGGTTTGAGTTTTCAACCATGCAGTAGCTATGGATGCTTATTTTGTCTTTGACAAAATGAAAAAAAAAAAAAAGAACACCTGGGGTATTAGTTTCAAAATGCTGTGGTACTTATGGAGGTACAACTTCTTCTGGCAGGTCTCAGAAGGTAGAACCAGAATTTCCAAAATAATCAAAATAAGCAACAGAGAACAAGGAGAACCTCCATATGTTCATTTTAATTCAACATATTAAGAATACATAACTGTGTTCGTGAACGCAGCTCAGCTTACACAACACCACACACCTTGAACCTACCATTGGCTACTACGGACACAACTTGCTTTAATGCGTGTTTAGACGACGTACACATTTATGAACTGGGTTCATAAAAATCATCAAAACAAGGTGTACTACAGGTGGGAAAGGCTGGGTGGGGTGCGGGTGGTGTTCTTTAGCCAAAAACCGCCGTGTCCATGGCTCTCGCACACAGAGGCGTTACACTACAGGTCAACAAAGTGCACACAAACACACACTCATAATGAATACATCCGGTTGTCCTGATAAAACTGCATACACCTTTCATTTCTCCACGTCAGTGTTGAGAGCATTCCTCAGCTCACCGTCTCATAATCACCTCTTTGATTTTTACTGCATCTGTTCAGCTTGTTTTGTTTCGATAAGAGGTCCATGAAGAGCAGAACCCCAGCAGCGATCAAGTCAAGCTCACTGCAGGTTCACACCAACCGGCTCTGAGGCTCCGGCGTTTGACCCGGCATGTCACACATCACATATGATTTTTATTTTTTATTTTCCAGCAGCCGCCCAAGGTAAACTGATTTACAGCGCCTTGCAAAAACAATTCATACCCCGTGTTGCCTTGCGTCTCGTTGCGACCACAAACATCAAGGCATGGTCTTAGGGTTTCAGGTGATAGACCGACATGAACTAGCGTCACTTTAGAAGGTGGAAGGACGAGAGTGCATAGTGCCTGAATTAATCAAAAAAATAATAAAGGGGGGCAAAAAAACATTTGTGTTCAACCCCCCGTTACTTCTGCAAAACACTAAAGAATGTTCCACTTTCCAGCAGAACGACGACCCTAAACCACCAGAGCCGCACAGAAACGGCCTAGTCAAAGTCTGGGCCAGGGCTCTGCAACCTGTGGCTAGTGTTAGGTTAAACATGCTAAACTGTTTTTAAACAATAGATACAACAGATACAGGTTTTAGCATTTTTTTCATGGTATAATTGTATTGAAGTTCCACAACAGAAAAACAAAGTACCAAGAATATATTTAACCCAATTTTCTTGTCATTAGGTTGGAAACTTTTTTTACATAATTTTTCAGATACCAACATCTGATTAAATGTAATGTATCATTTATTTTGCATAAGTTTTCCCTTTTAGTTTAAAACCTAAAAATAGAACTACAATGGTACATCCTTAAAAATGACATTTTCTATAGTTTTATCAAATAGTCTTAAAAAAAACAAAACAAAAAACAACGCAGTGCTTGCAGCTCCATATTATAAAGGTTGCAGACTGCTGGTCTAGACCTAAAGCCAACTGAGAATTTACGTGAAGACTGGAAAACTGATCAGAGGCTTTCCATCCAGTCTGACTGAGCAGGGCAAAAATGTCCATCTTTAAATTCGCAAAACTGATGAACCACGTCCCTAAAAAAAGCCTTTGAGTTGTATCTGCAGTAAGACGGAGGTTCTAGAGTACTAAATCAGGGGATTCAGAAAGGCATGCAGCTTTCCTTCCACTTCACAACTATGGCCTAGCACATAAAAAAAACAATAAAATACATTAACGCTTGCAGTTAATGAAAAATTCAGGGGGTATGAATACTTTTGCAAGGAGCTGTATTAAACCTCATTAGGAATGTTGTTGTTTTTTTTGCACTTCTTAGAAGCGACAAATCTAAATAATTCACTGATTAATATTCATATATATTTAATATGTACAAAAGTACATGTTTTCTGTTCACACAACCATGTTGGAGCAACACGGCAAGTCTGATTAGCATAGGTCCTTAAGTTCAATTCAGCATTTGGTTTCAAAAAGATAGTTCACACACCCACAATTAAAGGCTCCCCGTAATTCAATATATATATATCAAAATTTTCAAGTGTTAGTCAGAATATTAAGCCCAATGTCTTAAAATATCCATATCAAAATCCTATGCGTGTATATAATGCACTTGAGGAAGGCATTGCGTATTTATTTTGTAACTCACAATCCTTTTGAGCGGCACAGTGCGGGTGAGGAATGGGAACTGTGCCGTGGTCTGAGGTGGAGACCGCGATCAGAAAAAAAAAAAAAAAAACACAGGATGGGACAGCGAGGGCCGTGAAAGAAAAACAACTCACACCAGACCGTGCAGGTCACGCTTTGGACTTGAAATGAGATTTTATGAGCCTGATGAGGAAACAGAAGACGACTTGTGACTGAACGCCTGCCGGGACCGCTCCGATAAGTGGCCGTACTGGCATAAAAAAAATAAAAAAAAAAAATGATGTATATGACATGAGGGGACTGATGGCTGACGAAGGATTAGTGGCTAAACATAGATGCACCTTTATGCCAATGAGTTAGTATTCTACGCAGCCGATTTGGCATCCGATTTACACACCCCGATGCTAGAAGGTCGTTTCAGGATTAAGTTGTTATGAGAAACACACGATAGCATTTAACATCTATCACAGGCTGATAAGTTTGCATAGACCCTTGAATCCTAACCCTCACCGTCTCAAAAACAAAAATGATTTGAACCACCCGGAGCAGCATACCCGACTTCACCCTTTGTACCGGCGCTCTGCTACGTTAAAACATTTGTTCCACCTTTAAATTCTCGTTTTCTTTTGGTTTAAATTTGGAACTTCTGAAGTTTCATCTGATCAATGAAAAGTTGTAAAAATTTAGTTTTTCAAATAAATAACTGTTACATTTAAGATCCATACACAGCATTGAGCTTACATACTTTATTAATAAAAAAAAATAAAAAAAAGAAGTATACAAAGGGTGAAATGGGGTACGGTCCAGAGATTTACAAAAAACGATCGTCTGAAAGGAGACATGTCTATGTGTAAACATAAGATCTGTGGGTGTGGTTCTGCTCATTTCTCTCACAGCTAAAATAAAAAAATAAAAGCTTAAAACGTCATCGAAGCGTAGAGTCCTTGGAGCGTGAGGAGGGGGGGGCGGGATGTCAAGCTTTCTCCGCCTGAACGCGGGATCCCCTTTAGTTGGCGATTTTCTCAATTTCGTCCAGGTCGTCTGTGTCTAGTCTTTCGATTCTCTTATCTGTAGAGGGAGAAAGCAGAGATCACGCGGTTTAGAAACCTGGATCCTAGGAGCGCACGAGAAGGCGCGTGGAGCCGCTGGGACGTACTGAAGTGGTCCTGGATCCTGTTGAGGATGTTCATGCTCATCCTGCTGTCCACCATGTTGATGGCCAGTCCCCTCTTGCCGAAGCGCCCGGTGCGGCCGATCCTGTGCAGGTACGTCTCGTTGTCCGGGTTACCGTCTTTGTCGACGGGCAAGTCGAAATTGATCACCACAGAAACCTGCTCCACGTCGATGCCTGCATGGGACAGAGGGGGAGGGGGGCACTTTAATGTCTTCACTGACGACCAACATAAGCAGAAGTCCCAGATAAACACAAAGGACTTGAGGACCAGGGTTGGGAACCGCTGACTTAAGACAAAAATACGCAACGCTCCATTTCTTTGTCCATTTTCAGCAGCTATTTTTGGCCAAAGTTTGCATAGTTTCCTTTATTTTCCACCTCATCCTGCCTCCTCACCTCGAGCACAGACGTTTGTGGTCACCAGGACTTTCTCCTTTCCGTCTCGGAAGCGTTCGATGACGGCGGCTCTCTGCTCCACCTGCATTTCTCCACTGAGCAGCGCCACCTGGTGGCCTTCTCTGGATAACTCCCCTGCAAGCCAACCTGCAGTTTTCCTTGTCTGTGTTACGCAGAAAAAAAAGTGCAATATGGACTTTAGGCAAAGAAAACAACTTCTTGATTCTCTTCAAACAGATGCTAAACATGAATAGTAGAGCCAGGTTAGACACAGTATATACTAACATATTTTAAACAGGAATATCCTAATTTTGCTGTAAACTAAACCTGCAATCACATTAATCAACGTTTTTAATGCAGCGACTACGATGGACTCACGTGGCAGAAGATCATGGCCTGAGCGATGGTGATGGCTCCATAGATGTTACAGAGGGCTTGGAACTTCTCCTCCTTGCTGTTGCAGAGCACAAAGTACTGCTTGATGGTGTCCAGCGTCTCCTCCTCCCTCTTCAGCTTGATGATGTTGGGGTCGGGCACGATGCGCTGCGCGAAGTTCCAGACGCTCTCTTCGAACGTGGCTGAGAAGAGCAACATCTGGCAGTTCTTGGGCAGCATCCTGGACAGAGTCGGCACCCCAGCGCCGCCATTAACTACCATTACTTTATTCATTTGATGATTGATTGTTAATATGATTCTAGTATCAATATGTTGCATAACTAGTCATGAAATTCAGTAAAAAAAATGTTTTTAATACAAGAAATCCAACTTGAGATCAGATCGAATCAAAAATAATTTATTCTAAATCTTAGAATTGCAATCGAATCGATTCTTGTAATTTGAATCGATACCCGGCCCTACTGCCACACAATAAGGCGGACATGAGTCCACGGACAGGTACACTTTAATGTTTCTCCTAAGCTGAGCCGTCGCTGCATTACTTTCAGCTCAGTCACCTGCGTTCGCATGCAGGTAAACTCACTCCGCCAGGAGAGAGAGCGCTCAGAGTCGCAACATTTTTTCACCTGCCTTGGTAAATATTTCTGCGTTTCGTAAATAGACTCAACTGAAGAGCTTACCGACCCCTGATCTGGAGCATGATGACTAAATAAGTCGGCCAAAGACCCCAAAGTTAAGCTTAACACAAAGCCCATGTGGGTAAAAACCTCTACATTTTCATATTCTAACCTTTATGTTGAGACCTTTTAAACATGGAGGTTTTTTTTGTTCATTTAAAACAGAAGGGACATATTCAAATATACAGTATAATAAAGGGTCTTCTAAACATTGTTCTTTATAAAATTCCCTACTTTTACAAACTTAGTTTTATATATTTTTCTGTGAGCTGCTTAAAATGGATTTCTAAATTTCAGTCCTTGCATTTGTGTGATCCAGATAACTGTTGGACTTGTGAAGTAAGGACTATACCATCCTGCACTAAATCCAGATCCCTTATACCAGTTTGTTACTTAATACTTTAATAATAACACCAGTTTCAATGCTTAGTTTGACATTTTTGACGTAGTTCAGGAACCACTGGTCCAGATCAGACTGAATGTAAAGTTGTCAAGACCCCAAAACACAATTTTTAAACCAAACTACCGATGGATAAATGTTCATATTAAGGTGGGATTTGGCCAAACAAAGAAAAAGAAAGTCAAATTAATAGAGGTCAACATGAAAACGGGAACATATTAAGCATTTTTAGACATTAGTCTAAAAAAAATAAAACAAATGCTTTTCTATCTGTTTGGTTCCTCTTCCATATTCATCCAGACCTGAAAAATAATTAAAGCAAATTCTATATTTTTCCAGGTTTTTCTCTTCTGCTTAGGAACCTTGAGAATATGAGCCAAGGTTGCCCACATACCTGGCCACCTTCGCTCAACGTTTTAGATAGGAAGGTTTAAGGTTTTGTAGCGTGAATACAAAAAAGGGCTTTATGCACTCTAAGGATAAAAATCTTAGAAAAGAGGAAGACTAACAACTGGCTTGAATAAAGCTCAGAGCAAATTCCCAAGGAGAAAACTAAATCTGGAGGCTCTACGCTCAGATGTAGGCATTTTGTCGGCCAAGAATGGCTTCCTACTTGACTTCCTTAAAACACTGATAGTGAATGCAATGAACATCTAAGATTATTATTTATTTTATATATGGCTAGAAATAACCAAAAATGTTTTTCCTCATTCAAAATCAGTAATTTAAATGAATTTCAGAGGAAATGTTTCTTTCCAAGCTGGCTCCAGTTTACCTCTGGATCCGGATGCTCTGGTCCTGGTGTCCCTGCGTGGCGATCATGACGTCGGCTTCATCCAACACAAACACTCTGATCTTCTTGGGATCTATAAACTTGAATTTACTGCACCAGTCCAGCATTGTGCCGGGTGTACCAATAACTATCTGTTCCTGCAGTTTCATGCCTCGTTGCACTGTGGTTTAAAAAAAAAAAAAAAAAAGAAGACCCCAGACAACATTTTGTCATGATTAGACGAAGCAGAAAGGAACAACTCATCTTGACGGCGATGTGCTGCAGGCGGACTCACGCTTATTCCCTCTGATGGCGTAGACTAGCTTGACCTCTGGATAATATTTGCCCATCTGCTCGATGACTTTACCGGTCTGAAGTGCCAGTTCGTACGTTGGCGACACACACAAGCACTGATGGAGAGCACGGCAAAGATAAGTCGCAGCTCCGGTAATAAGTGGCGTGCTTTAAAGCAAGTGGCATTTTCATATATAAACGTGTGCGAGCCGGTCTAACCTGGGGATATTTGTTGTTGGGGTCGACGTGGCTCAGCATCGCCAGGACGAAGGCGGCCGTTTTCCCCGTTCCCGACTGAGACTGAGCAATCAGGTTCTGTGGACTTCAGGAAAAACTCAGCGGTTAGATTCCAAGTAGCAACACAGACTCGACTAGACGAGCGCGGCCCTCTCAAAGCAGCGTGGAGCTTGGAGGAGACGCACAGAGGAGATGAAGCATTACTCACGGCTCAGCCAGCATCATGGGTAAGGCGGTTTCCTGGATTTTAGATGGCCGATTGAACCCCATGGCATATACGCCCTGAAGAAGCTGCGGTTTGCTGCAAAGAAATTAAAAACAGACAAGAAATGTCTTGAGCAACCTGTGAGTGTGTAAGTTTACAGCCGTTTGTGTTTTATGACTGCTCCAATAAAAATATGGCAGAAGCATCTAAAAAGATCTAAATTTGGCTAAATTCATGAAGCACATCAACCTCCATCTACGTCTTATGTTTTATTTTATTTATTTATGCAAAACCCGCAAATAAAAAACCATGAGATTCTTATTAAAATATAAATATGATCTAACCAAGGTGGATATTTTTGAAAGCACCTGTTTAAAAAGGCACAACAATACTTTTAGGAGTAATGGACAGAGTAAACATTACATCAGTCCTCCAGACCTAAAAAAAAGGGTATGGATTCAAAGTGAACTGTTGCCAATCTGATATTTTTCTTATTTATCGTTGTCAGATTTGAATAAAATTAATGGAAAAAACAGACTAGAAACAATTTTAAAATTAATTTAAAGGGACAAACAGTATTTAAGAATCTGAACAGCTTTTTGGTCATATGAGCAGTACATAATTTTTTGCACCAATCCAGCTGCAGGTTTGTTGAACTCACAGGACACAGGAATGCATTTCTGTCCAGGAATTAGCAAACTTAAAGGCCCTTTTAGATGCAACTCATGCAGAGTTGGCATCCTTTTCTTCTCAGGTCTTATACATCATTCAATCCTTAACTTTGTTTTGATATTTGTGGCCGTCTCCGCTGAGTCTGGCACATAAAGTGGTCATTTCTGTATTGGTTGAAACCGCTCACATGGTCGGATAAATATATGCGGTTTAAATATACGGTTTTATTTAAAAAACAGAACAAGATGCAGTGATTTTTTTTCTTATCCAACATATTTCATAGTCCCGTTCTTATTTCAGGAATGATGGTGGAACCTTTTGCTCTGACCTTTTTCCATAATCTGTTAAAAAAGGTGACACTTTTTTAACAAAGTGTGCAGTGTTTGTTTTGTAACTTCTTTGGCAGGAGAAAGGTTGAATCTTTGGACAGTGAACGCTTTGTGCTGCTCCTCCCTCCTTTGGTCTGACCCGTAGGGCTGGAATGTGACCCAACCAGGTGTCAATGATTCGTGTCCATTATATTATATAGAGCATCGCCACTGGGAACAACAATAGAAAGAACACAAAAGGTAAACATCCCTCTGCCTTTTAGATCTGTCTTTATTACTACAGAAGTCTACAATAGTGAACGCCACATCTTTCAGGCAAAGAACCTTGGGCTGACCGCCATTGGATGCGGTCAATTCTTATCAAGAGGGATGAAGACAGGAAACACAGAAGAAAGACTAAAAAGAAGGAAGGAATAAAGGAAGGACACGAGAGAGAAATAAACTAAGGACAAAAACAACAACAACAAATAGACAAAAGACAAGGGAATAAAGTCTTGAAATACCAATATTTTCCAACACTTGCCAAGACCTGGAGAATATTAAAATCAGGTCCAATAACATTCCAGGTTTGGTACTTACAGCCGTAGTTCTTCAAAGGACTTTACAGAGTACAGCGGGGAGTTTGGATCCTTCTGAAGAACTTCCACTTGATTTGTTGTGTTTACAAGATTATTCCGTATCAGCTTGTTCAAGAGTGATTGTGCCGCTTTGTTCTCTGAAAGACACATGAACGCAACGCAAGCTTGAAAGATGAACTGAGCAGCTAGTAGGCCTAAAACTGAGCTCTGTGTTAATATTTTAGACAGATCCACATTTCTATCCCCTTACCTTCGTCATCCTCATCTGCGGGTTTGGTTTCAGCTTCAGGTTCTGATTTTGCAGCCACGCTGCTGGAGTCTGTGGCATTTGTAACGGTACCTACAAAGTAGTATTTATAAGTTGATGTTAGAAAACATCTACATGCATGGAGTTGCGTACAACTGAAGATACATAAAAATGGAACAGGAAAAAAATTAAATATTTAAAAGCTATAATATCAAAAATGGAAAATAAAGAGGGAAATACTCATAGTTACACTTACCATTTTCTTCTGGCTTCTCTTTTATCTGAAGACTGCTAATCTGTGGGGGAGAAAATAAAGGTTTTTAAATTAGTGAGTGATATTAAGTAGCAGTGCACCACAGTGTGCTTCACTGATTTTTCTATGCTAGCCTGCTAACTGCTAAAGCTAACCTGGAGCTAACTTAGCCGGTAGTTTACTTTTATGAGTCTCTAAACTTAACGAGGATAAGCCGCCGGAAAAGTCAACAGTCCACCTGGCATGACTGTCCACGGTAAATTCAATAGCTAAAAAATTGACTACTGTCACTTATTTTTTCCCCTACGGAAGGCCAGGGCATCATTTCAAACGGGCTAACAACAGGTTAGCTCACGTTGCGTAAGTCAAAGCTTTTACCGATTCCGCCGCGGCTTCCTGCTCGTCCACGGCCTGCGCCCAAGAGTCTGTAGCCATTATGGGTCACGTCGATGTACCACAGTTACAATCAGGATGGGTGGGTAGCAAGTCTAGCTCTGAACGACCACGATGCAAAAGTAAGTAGTTGTTACAATGGCGTGCCAATCCCGATCCTGGACGCGGGTGCAACCCCCTAACGTCACCGGCTGATTTAAAGGCAATAAAAACAATGGTTCCTAGCCTAACTCTCTCTCTCTCTCTCTCTCTCTCTCTCTCTCTCTCTCTCTCTTTATTATATATATATATATATATATATATATATATATATATATATATATATATATATATATATATATATATATATGACACAAAAGAGGTAGTACCAAAAGTCTGTCACTTCACCAACTCTGGCAGGAGAAACAAGCAATGCAGAGCATAACATAACACTGACTATATTTTCCATGATCTACAACATGTAGATCCCCAATATTTGTGTGTGTGTGGTTCTTTTGTTCTTGTTATTAATGTTGTTAAACAACCAAAACTAAATCTCAAAATTGAGGAAAAATAGATTATGCGCACAATCTAGGCTAGGGGGTGAAAAAGATGATTCATCAGCTCATAAGTACCTGTGCTTGATAAGAAAAAACAAGCATAGAAATAAACGAATACATACTGCAAGCTAAACAGATAAGTTACAAATTAAATTTACATTCTTTTGTTTTTGTCCTTACAAATATTTCCTTTTCTTCACATGCAGATGAATTTTTAAAATCTGTTTAATTTTCCCAATATCTTACATTTTAAACTATAATTGGATATGTCC
This sequence comes from Fundulus heteroclitus, assembly GCF_011125445.2. Taxonomy (NCBI): domain Eukaryota; kingdom Metazoa; phylum Chordata; class Actinopteri; order Cyprinodontiformes; family Fundulidae; genus Fundulus; species Fundulus heteroclitus. The sequence continues at coordinate 29,029,737 of NC_046380.1, read as the reverse complement.
AGGTAGTAATTGTTTTGCTTGGTACATAATTTAGATATCGAAGGCCTGAAATCTCTAACTTATTTACATTAACTAAAGGTGTATTTACTGGCTTTCTATAATTGTTTTTTTATTCATCTTTATGGATCTTTTGAGGGTATAAGAAGAAGATATTTTACATCTGTAACTACGAACCAATTAATAAAAACTGTGGAACAAGAATTAATTTAGTAAAAAAAAAAAATGGTTTGATTTAAATAAGTTATCCTTAAATGAAAAAAAAAATGTTTTATAGTGTTTGGTGGTAATGGGGTTAACTGTGATATAAGCTGGTGTTAAATGGTGTTGAAATTGAAAGAGTTAACGAGACAAAGTTTTTGGGAGTGATCATAGATCATAAACTTTGTTGGAAACCTCACATTGAATATATCAAATGAAAGTTATCAAAATCAATTGCTGTGCTTTATAGGGTTGTTAAATAGGAAATGTTTGCATATATATATATATATATATATATATATATATATATATATATATATATATATATATATATATATATATATATATATTGTGCATTTGCATTACCATACCTGTCATACTGTGCTGAAATATGGGGAAATACATATAAAACTAATATTGACCCAGTTGCTAACCTTCAGAAAAGAGCTTTAAGAATAATAAATAATGCGGGACATCGAGAACCAACTAATGAATTATTTGTAAAATCCTTTATTTCAAATTCTCTGATATTGCATATTTACAAATTCTGGGAGTGCTTTTTTGAGTAGTATATAAATGTCTCCTTATTTGCATTCAAAATCTATTTAAATTAAGAAAAGGACAATATAATTTAAGAGGATTACTTATTTTTGAAATATGTAAAGTAAGGACTAATATAAAAAAAATAGATGTGTTTCAGTTTCTGGTGTTAAGTTATGGAATGGTCTTAATGATGATTTGAAATTATGTACTTCGCTGTCACGGTTTAAGAAAATGTTAAAATGCTAAATAATTAATACTTATGAGGCCAGGTGATTTTATGTAATATAATAAAGGATTACATATTCATTAAATACTTGTGATATTCATCTATTTTCTTTTTAGTAATGATATTCTTGGTTATTGGTGCTTCGGCCTAATTCCTTTTTCAGATACTGATTGCAAAATTTTCTGTCTGTGGTGAATTTGTTTATTTTGCATTCATATGCATATATTCATCTAATTCTACTTTGATTTATTGTGAATATTTTAGAAAAACCAGAAGATTAAAATGTGAAAGTCTGATACACCAGTCAGCTGTTGAGCCTGCAGAGGGAGTCAAAGTCTTTACATATCCTGTAATCTGCAGTGCTGTGGCCTGTGGATCACACCATCCTGGAATAAACACGCAGTTACACATGAAAAAAAGATGCAGGATGTGTTCTTATGTTTATTTCATTATAGTATGACAACTGGCTGCCATTTTAAACTGGATGGGTTTATCATTATCACTAGGTAACCCGTATAACACTTTTGGCAATTAAGAAATAACTGATCTAAGCACGTTGTCTTTCCAGACAGGTAAAGATTTGTATTGTAATCTCACAATCTCAATGTGATTTAAGAGTTTCTGTTTAAAAAGGGCCATAGAAAATTTAAATTGTTTGCAATGCGTGTAAATTCACAAAGTGGAAGTACAGGCTTACTCCTATTCTGTTTGGATCAGAACAGACGGAAATTGTTTTTATAGGTTAAGAAAACACTGGTATCTTTTCTGTTTTAACATTGAACCCATAGGAACTCAGGCACTTTTGTTTTTATACAAAGTACACAGAGTAAAATAATGGATCTCATATGTCACATGTTCTGGAGAAAAAAATAGAACAATTCATCACCTGGTGTTGGGTATATTGTTACATATTAATTACACAGAGCACATGAAATAAATAGATTTGGTAAGTGAACTTAAATCAGCTTGAAAAATTGTTTTATTTGCAGTATGTGCAGTATGTACCTATAAAATGGAATTTAGGGTTGAGAATAACTTTTTTATATGAAGAATATCTACATAATGATGCCCTAAGCATAATAAGACTAATAAAATGATAATTCCAGTCTCAGTTTATTCATTTATTGCTTTTTTAAGCATTCTTATGTAATGATATGCTTTATGAGAAATTAAATAAATTGGATATATTTAATGTTTAATTCTGTTCACCCTGAACACCCCTCTATTTTAGAAATTATGTCCCAAACTCACACAGTGCCATGGGACTGTAGCGGGAGGTTGGGTAGATGTCATTTTGAGGTAATAGGGGTAGAAGTTAATGATAAAACCGAACGAAAGATTTCCATAACATTTAAATTGTTTAATAGCGGAGTTCTTTTTGGCTAAAAATGTGCCGGTCACATGTTTCAGTTACAGCTTGAAAGCACAACCCTGAAAACATCTAAGCATTATCTTTTCAAACCCTACAAGTTTTAAGTCGCTTTTAGCTGTGGGGGTATGTTCTAACACATATAAAAACACAATGTCTCCTCTGCATATTTTCACAGTTTTTTTCCTCTCTGATAATGATTACAGTGACAGAGACTGTGGCTCTTGAGAAAAAGAGACACATAGCTGAATAATAGCTGGATGAACCCGTAAAACAGAGAATTTTAGCTTCAGTGCAAAATTTGTTGCAGGTTTATTCCATGAACTGAGAAATTACGTAGCAACTGAGTCAAAGCTTTCAAAAAAAAAAAACCCAAAAAAAAAACTATCTAAGGTGGTATGAGAGCGTTTCCACAAGGTTATTCTTTCCTCCTCCAATAAACGAAAAATGCATTAGACTTCCGTATTTGGGTGTATCTTGAAGGAATTACAGTTAGATATTAAGTCGTGAAAGTGTTTAATTTCCTCATTTACAGCATGATTTAGAAATGTTTACAATTAATGTTCAGGGTCCAGCGCTATATGTAGAAACAATTAAATAAAAAAAAGACATTTTTTGAGTCATTTTTTCAATTTTCAGGCTTTTTTATTTGTTTATTTTAGTTTTATTTGGCTCTAGTGACCTTGACTTGACAATTGCCAGACAGGGAAGAGAGAAGGGGATGACATAAATTAAGTTCAAATCCTGCAGATGGTATCCCACAATCCCCTGCGCTGTCCTCACCACCCGTGCTAAATCTTTCCTGTATCATATGGTTATGCTGAGACATAAAACACTTTCTATGGTAGCTCTATAGAAGTTTTTTTTTTTTAGCAATTTAGTGGAAAGTCTAGGTTGTAGGATGAATATATATGTATTTATATATATATATATATATATATATATATATATATATATATATATATATATATATATATATGTATATATCAGCTGGTACATGTTTCAACGTTTCATCGAACAAAACGTTTTGTTCGATGAAACGTCTTGCTCAGGTTGTCTTTGTTGTCAAATACAGTTGCCAGCCCACCAAAATTACTGCATCCAGTCCACAAGAAAAATATTGTGTGAACTGATGAAAGTGGAATGTGTCCATCCCATTACAATACAGTTATAGCAACAATCAAGCAGAGTGGTGGCAGTTTGGTGGTCTGGGGCTTCTGTACGTCTTTAGGACCAGGTCGACCTGCGGTGATTGATGGAACCATAAACAGAAATACTGAGGAATGTTTAACCATCAGTTGGGGAGCTTAACTAAAATAAAACTGAATTAAGTTTTGGAGTGGCCTAGTCAAAGTCAGGACATACATTAATTTAGATTCCAGTGTTGGAAAATGTAGGTCATTGACGTGGAATCTGTTTGTACAATTGGATTGAATTTCCTGTTTATTTTTGGTAAAACTCCTCAAGACAACATCACGTGTTGCCAGGAGGAATTATATAACTAATCATATAACTGTGAATCAGAATCAACTTTATTCACCGGGTTTGTGGATCTAAGCAAGGCAGACAAGTAACAGTAAACAGTTCAGCAAACTACAATCTACAACAGAAAATACATTTTTCAGGGTAAAGGTAAGAACAGGGGCAGTATGTACAGAGAGTTGTTCCTGTACATGCCGCTCTTTAGTTGAATGCAGAATTGATTTCACACATTTCATCCACTCTTCTGAGAAGGCTAGATAGAGGATGACAGTAAGTTTGGGTTGTGCTAAAAGAAATGACAATCATCTCTGTTCTTCTGTCACCCTCCCCTGCGAAAGTCACGGCCACTGTTCGTGTTGTACACCGGTGGCTGTTGAGACACCAGTTAGCAGACAAATTTGTCAACGATTTCAAAGAGCTGAGTTTATTACCGCCTCCAATCAGCTGCCTTGCCAGAGGTATCCATAGCAACTGAAAGAGTAAAAGGAAGGTTTGAGGTCTCCGGAGAATTGGGAAAAGACGGAGAGAAGGACTTTGTTTGCCAGAGAAGGACTTATTTCAAGCACTGAACGTGACAGAGAGAGTATCAAAGTAGACATTGTGAGAACAACCCGAAGGAATAAACAGCAGAGACATACCGAGTAAAGGATCACCATAACCACGTACTGACATTTACAGTCAATAGATGCTTATATTCTCCTTATACTGTACTGAAATTCAATGTGGATGTATCTCAGTTTTATGTCTTCAGTAGACGAGGTGAAATTGTGCCGTTCTTTCTGTGCTTTATGTTAAGAAGATGGCATCTCACATGGATACAGACATGGATATATGATTATACGTGATGAAAAAACAAAAACTTTCTTTTGTCTTTCGTACAGAGCAGCTGGGATTTATGAATGGGCGAACAAACAGTTTGTCCGGAGAGGCCTCATCTTTTGCAGCTTGCCGCAGGAATTTTACACATTCAGCAAGTGTTCAGCAACATTTGCATTTAAATAGACTGGGGCATATAAATCCAATATTAACGGGCTTTCGAGTTTTTGGAAATAAATCAAATACATCTGTGGGTTTTGAACTGTTGCTGTGGGAAAGCCTCCAACAAATACATCCTGATAGGTTATTACAGCACTTATTCATTCTGAATGGCACAACATTATGGGCCATCTTGCCATTCCCGTTTGTCAAACAGCTTATAGATGCATTGCTGCCACTCTTTGGGCGACAAATGTTTCATTAAAACTGGCAGAGCAGATTATTTAGTAGCTCTTCCTATAGCCATTGATGTCAGGGGTTTCGGATTTTTTTAATTTGAGTAGATGAACGGGATTATTGTACTCATAGCAGCTAATACTTTGGTTTAAATTTGTGAGAGGACTAAGCAGCAGCACTTATTTGTTGGAAAACAGGTACATTGGAGCTTAATTAACTATAACACAGTGGCGTGCAAAGGTATTCATACCTCTTGAACTTATCCCTGTTTTTCCATATTACAACTATGAAGTTCTGATATTTGGCTAGAAAAGGCAAGTGTTTTTATATAGCACTTTTTAGTAACAAGATGATTCAAAGTGCTGTACATGAACAGAAAAACATTACAGAGAGAAACATTACATAGTAAAATTACATTAACAGAAGAATGAGATTAGGAAATCTCTGACTAGACTTCTTTAGTCTCACTGAAGCAAGCTTCATCGCTAATATTAAATGCTTAATTGTTTCTATTCATACATTAACAAACATACAGAAGCATATAATCACATTACTTACATAAAATCTCAGCACTTAATTGCTTCTATTCATAATAAGGAATAAACTAGGTAAACCCTTGGGGGTTTCTGATCTAAAGAACCGAACCTTCAAGGCAAAGACAGTTACAAAGTCAGCCTTCTAGCACCTGAAGAACATTTCCAGTATTAAAGGACTGATGTCCCAAGGTGATCTAGAGAAACTCATCCATGTGTTTATCTTTGGTCGCATTGATTACTGCAACGGTATTTTCACAGGTCTACCCAAAAAAAACCCAATCAGACAGCTGTAGCCGATCCAGAACACTACTACTTGTGTTCTCACTAAAACCAGGAAAATAGAGCACATCGCTCCAGTTTCTAAAGTCCTCATACTGGCTCCCTTTAGCTCAGAGAATAGATTTTAAAATACTTCTGTTAGTTTATAAATCACCGAATGGCTTAACACTAAAATACAACAAAGACCTGTTGTTGCTGCATCAACCCTCCAGACCACTGAGATCCTCTGGTTCTGGTCTAATCTGCAGACCTAGAACCAGAACCAAACATGGAGAGGCAGCATTCAGCTTCTATGCTCCACAAATCTGAAACAAACCAAAACTGCCAAACAGCCGAAATACTGATTTTCTTTCATTCAAGACTGAAAACCCACCTGTTTATAGTTGCCTTACGACCCATAATAACAGGAACATTGACCAACATTTTTGATGAGTATTGATGTTTTCACCTGATACAATTTAATGTTTGTTACTGGTCTCACGACCGGTGACTATTTCAATGTATCTTTGATCTTTTTTTATGTTTCCATGATGTAAAACACTTTGAACTGTCTTGCTGCTGAAATGTGTTGTAAAAACCAACTTGACTTGTCTTGATTAAAACCCTCGGAGTATTTTACTGGGATTTTAGGTAACAGACCAAACAGAAAATAGCACACAATGGTAAAGTGGACAAAACGTTATATCTGGTTTTCTTTCAAAATGTCCCCCTCCATTTTCCCATTCTTCTTTTCAAAATATCTCAAGCCCGGTCCGACTGGATGGACGATATCTTTAAACATCAAAGTCTTGATCAATTGTTCTAAATTACATTTAGGTTTGAACTTTGACTGAGCCATTTTAATAAGTGAATAGACTTTGATCTAAACCTTTCTATTGTACCTCTGGCTGTGGAGTCGTCCTGTTGGAAGATGGACCTCTGCTTTAGTTTCAAATCCTTTGTAGCCTCTTCACAGGATTCTCAGAGGATTGCTGTGTATTTTGCTAAAACAATCTTCTCGGATAAACCTCCCTGTTTCTGAAGAAAATAACACATTGATGCCTGTGGTTGTTATGTAAAAAAAATGTGAGAAGTTTGAGGGGTGTGAATGCTTTTGCAAGGGCAAGCAGATTTGAAAAAAAAAACAACAACAACATAATACTCAAACTCTGATACCTCTGAAGAATGGGTCATTTTATAGCACCATTTAAATTTACCCTGTGCAGAAGAACTATCAGTACCGCCGCATAAAAGCAATACGCTGCGTAAAAGCATGCAGCAGATGGAGTTAGTTTGTGTGCTCGTGTATTTTTTTATTTTTTTTACGGGACAGATTTCTGATCCATGGCTGTCCATTGGTAGTTAATTAAGCTGAATCAAAGGGAGACAAATCCTGTAAACAGGAACAAGCTGTAAGCATGGGTCCGTGAGTGAAGGCAGACAAGCCGTTAGAGAGAAAGCGAGATTAAGGGTGGATTCTCCCCAGACCTCTTCATCCCACTTTCTTCTGGTAGAAGTCATTAAGATTCATACCCCTGATTCTTCCCTTCTTACTGCTCGCTTCGTGCATTTATATCAGAGTGGAAGAAGAAAAAAATTTGAAAAAAAAAAACAAAAAACTGCACACCCACGCCAGAATCTAAAATGGTGATGCAGCACTTGTTTTCAGTCAACAAGCGAGAGTATACTGTGAGATGTGAGGGAAAGTGAGATAGGGCCAGATAGGAGTGCAGTCGATGGAAAGAGTTAGGGGGCAAACAGCTGGTTTGTATTCCTGAGGCTTAGCTTGGAGGCTGCTGGTGCACAGTGGACATCACAGAGGAATTTCAATGCGGGTGGAACAACTTGCTGTTGTCTGAATCTCTGTACTTCATAAACTTGGTTGTTTTTCTGCCAACTGTTTCATCCAATCACATATCATCTCAACAATTTTACAGCATGTTGGTGGAGGGGTTTTAAGACCCTTTAATGTAAAACAAACACCTTTTTGTTTTTGTGCTCCTTTCTCTTATAAGATCCATCCATCCATCTATCCATTTTCTGACCCGCTTAATCCCTCATGGGGTCGCGGGGGTTGCTGGTGCCTATCTCCCTTATAAGATACAATTAAAAAAAAAAACATTTTCACTAACAAATGTAAACTGACAATTAAAAACAAGTGGGTGAGAAAATATCTGTATTCACGCCGGGATTTGACAAAACACATAGTAGAAAAAAGGAAAAAACCACAGCTTATTCTGCTTTCTGTGTGTTTGATTTGATGACATCACATGAAGCAGCTAGAGCAGTTTAGCTAGAACTGGTAAAGCGACAAGAGACTTTTGACAAGTTTTGGCTATGATTATTTGGCATTAAGTTTGCATTGAGTTGCAAAGAGTTCAGCCTTATGTGTTTAAGGTAGAGTCTGAGCCCATGACGGATATCACTGTGGATGGAGGGGCAGTCTTCTGTTGAACTCTAACTGATACAAGTCTATTTATGTTCGCCATTAAAGTTTTCCATCTGATTGGTTTCCATGCATATCTGATATACGCAAACTATCTTAAATAACCCACTTCTTTATGGTGTATTAAAGTCTTTCTTAAAAATCTTGAAAATCTAGGCTGAGTTTTCAGTTATGCCCTAAAATATTACAGAATACAAACACAACTTTTAAAATGCACATAAAGAAAAAAATATGATGTCGAGGAGGAGGAAGTCAGGCAGTGGCTTGGACATCTAATGGACCGACAACCTCCCATTTTAGCCCGCTCAAAGAGAACATTGAATGGTTTTAGCAGTCACATTTTTTTTCTTACTGCATGGATGTGTTTGCATTTGATGTTGACAGTGATACAAACAAAAGTGGCATCATTTTTTCAGAAATTTTTCCACGATGGAGTAGTCACTTGGAAAACAGCTGATGTTCATGCTTATTCATTCTCATACAGACCACATTAAACATCACACGTGCTTAACTGGGAAACTACATGCTTCCTCACCTCCACAAGCTCACAACTGCTTGGATGCTCCAGCTCTTGTAGTCCTGCTCCAGACTTCTATTGTGGCTGGGGCATGAAATGTGAAGTATATATGCTCTGTCTCTCAGCCTCTTGTTTTTCCTTTAAAGCCCACAGTTTGCATAAAATGTTCATCCAGTTTGATGAATCTCAGCCAATATCATCACATTCATCTCATTCACTAAACTATGGAGGCTCACTCCATCCTTTGATGTCTCATGGCAATAAATGGCTAAACATCTATTAGACATTTTACTGTTCCATCCATCCATCCATCCGTCTTCTTCCGCTTATCCGGAGTCGGTCGCGGGGGTAGCAGCTTTAGTAGGGAGGCCCAGACGTCCCTCTCCCCGGCCACCTGGGCCAGCTCCTCAGGAGGAATCCCAAGGCATTCCCAGGCCAGACGGGAGACATAGTCCCTCCAGCGTGTCCTGGGTCTTCCCCTGGGCCTCCTCCCGGTGGGACGTGCCCGGAACACCTCACCAGGGAGGCGTCCAGGAGGCATCCTGACCAGATGCCCGAGCCACCTCAACTGGCTCCTCTCGACGTGGAGGAGCAGCGGCTCTACTCTGAGTCCTCCCTGGATGACTGAGCTCCTCACCCTATCTCTAAGGGAGAGCCCAGACACACTACGGAAAAAACTCATTTCAGCCGCTTGTATCCGGGATCTCGTTCTTTCGGTCACGACCCAAAGCTCGTGACCATAGATGAGGGTAGGAACGTAGATCGACCGGTAAATCGAGAGCTTCGCCTTTTGGCTCAGCTCTCTCTTCACCACAACGGATCGGTACAGCGCCCGCTTCACAGCAGACGCTGCACCAATCCGCCTGTCGATCTCCCGCTCCATCTTCCCCTCATTCGTGAACAAGACCCCAAGATACTTGAACTCCTCCACTAGGGGCAGGACATCCTCCCCAACCCCGGGAAGGCACTCTACCCTTTTCCGGTTCAAGACCATGGTCTCGGATTTGGAGACACGGTCGAATGCCTTCTCCAGATCCACAAAGCACATGTAGACTGGTTGGGCAAACTCCCATGCCCCCTCCAGAATCCTGCTGAGGGTATAGAGCTGGTCCAGTGTTCCACGGCCAGGACGAAAACCACACTGCTCTTCCTGAATCCGAGATTCAACTATCCGACGGACCCTCCTTTCCAGAACCCCTGAATAGACCTTACCAGGGAGGCTTAAGAGTGTGATTCCTCTGTAGTTGGAACACACCCTCCGGTCCCCCTTTTTAAATAGGGGGACCACCACCCCAGTCTGCCAATCCAGGGGAACTACTGCCCATGTCCACGCAATGCTGCAGAGCCGCGTTAACCAACACAGCCCCACAACATCCAGAGCCTTAAGGTACTCCGGGCGAATCTCATCCACCCCCGGGGCCTTGCCACCGAGGAGCTTTTTAACAACCTCGGCAACCTCAGCACCAGAGATGGGAGAACCCGACCCAGAGTCCTCAGGCTCTGCTTCCGCAATGGAAGACATGTTGGTGGGATTAAGGAGGTCTTCGAAGTATTCTGCCCACCGACGCACGACGTCCCGTGTCGAGGTCATCAGCACACCACCCCCACTATAAACAGTGTTGGTACTGCACTGCTTCCCCCTCCTGAGACGCCAGATAGTGGACCAGAATCGCTTCGAAGCATTTTACTGTTAAAAAGGTAAATTTTTAAATCAAGAAAACAGCTCCTGTCCTATGTACAACAATAGGTAATCAAACATTGCAGGTACAGAGGACGTCTCATAGACCATATAATTGAAAAGTGCTCTTAAAATTATTTATCATCTTTGAGGAACATTTGAAAGGCAGATTATGATTTATACACAAACTGAAAAATCAGTGAGTTTTACGTTTGCCTGTTAATCGTAACACAGTCATGAGTAGTCATTAAAGCCAGAAACATTTTAGAACTATTTTATGGTTTAGTTTAAATAGAAGTCGAATTAAAATCTTTTAGCGTTAAGGGTTTGAAAAGATATTGATATCAAAGTACTCTTTTCTTTATATGTAAAAAAAAATTTTTTTTTGTCATATTTGCATTGACTTGATGATTTCAAGAGTACACAGTCAAATAAGGAGTGTTGGACTGGGGTGAAGCTGCATTGGTGGAGCAGCTGTTTGCACTGATGCGACACAACAAACATCAGAATTAGGAATATTTTTATTTGTCACCATGTGTTACTGCGGCGAAATACCTCTTTGGCTACTCCGGTTCACATTACAGTCCACATTCCACATAATGAAGGCAAAAAAACCTGACAAACAAACATGTAATGAACAAGAGTAACATTTATTTTTTTTTAGCGATCAGGAAAGTCACAGATAAGGATAATGGGGTAGTACGGTGCTCCCTGAACAATGATGATTGAGGCTTCATTTACAGAAAGTCCTGGATTTAAAAACTCAAGGTGTGCCCCCTTGGACGTTTGTGGCTGATGATAGACCCCAGCTTACCAATGAATCCTGCAAGGATTGGTTTATGAAACAATTGCTTACTACAAGCCAATGTGGTTAAGACAGAAGAATAGGTATATCCTTTCTCCTTTTAAGAAAAAAAATTTCTGCCTACGATGAGCACCTGATTTCAGCTTTCCTTCTTTCACGGCGAGGACGTCAAGCTATCACCGAACACGCTTATTTCCTCAATAAACAGACTGATTCCTGCCTAATTCGTGGCATTGGGCTGAGCAGCCCCGAGTTTTCTGGAAAATCTCTAACAGGATTAAGCAGACTACTCGTTAGCAGTCACTGACGATCAGGCAGCCATGTTCACTCATCCAGCTGGGCCAAAAGAGCCTCAAGGCTGTCAGGCCTCAGCTCAACAATTTTCAATTCCTTAATAATTTATTGATGGCAGCCAGTCAAATTGCATATCAATTATGTAGCAGGGCTCAGTACAGTGTTGATACAAAATACCCTTTGAGTTGGGCTCATTCATGCTAACAGACCTGCAGACATATGTACTATGTTTAGTCCCTCGTGGTCCAGGGCCGGCACTCTGCACGCGTACGGTCTGCGTCAGTGAGCCCTGTAACGCCGGCTGAAGGTGAAAACGCCTCTTAGGTTTTCAGTTATGACTCTGTCTTTGAAGATGTTCTCAGGATAAAGCCCCGGCGGTGAGACATTAAGCTTTGTTTACAGGGCCAGCTGGAAAAGACACAGACATGAAGAACACAGGTGGTCTACACTGATGGCAACATATATCCCAAGCCCCCGACTCTAGGCTGCTGTGTTGCTCGCAGGCTTCCTGTAGGACCGTAGCTCTGTCTAAAACGGGCCGAGAAAAGAAAAGTTTTGTACATTTTGTGCCCTCGCACGGTCGCCGCTACCTCCAAGTCCGTCGGACGGCCACTCCGTGTCCGAGCACGAGCCAATCACACATGTAGAACAAATGAGTTGACCAATGGCGGCGTTCCATCTAGGTCAGCATCTTTTATTCAGGAGGCGCATGTACACAGTTACATGCTATCCCGCCCCGGGGGCCCTGCAGAGACCCACTCAACTACACAGAGATGGCCCACCATTTTGTTCTGTTTTGAAAATGATCTCCATGCATGAGATTAGCCAGGGGGCCTGGAAAGCTCTTGCCTTTGTTTGAGCGTCTCAGTTTAGACATTTCGTGGATGGTGTCTGCGGGTACATGTACGTGCGAGGGAACGCATCTGTGCTCGAATGTGCCGTTTGTTTTTACTGGAACATCAGTACATCCGCTGTGGACCGTCAGAAGGAAACTCTCATCGCTTTTGCATCTGTTTGCAGGGCCGGCAGCAGGGAACACCTCTGCGTCAGCGAGCGAGCACGGAAGGGTCAGTTGTTTGCTTTTACAAGGCGATTCCGCGGGAACGGACCAATCAACGCATGAGAGAGTCCACATTAAGCGTAAAAAGAAGTTTGTTTGAGAGCGTTAATACGCCAATGCACCAAAAATGTAGAAAGCTGTCTCTCTCACTCTCCGGTTTCCCCCCACAGAATTAAAGCAGCAACAAAGCAACAGAGAGAGAGAGAGAGAGAGAGAGAGAGAGAGAGAGAGAGAGATGGGGGAATGTGGTTGCTATAGTAACCATCTGGTGGGTCTGAACTGCTTCTCCCGTAGCTTTCATTTCATCATATTGAGCCCCCTGTCTGCCGTCTTCTCTCCCAACCCCGACGCTCTCACTTTTGTTTATCCCTCTCTTCTCTCCCTCCATCCCTCCTTATCTCCTCATCTCCATCTCGTGCCACTCTCTCTCTCTCTTCTTCTCCTGCTCTATCTTTCCAAGCAGCCAGCCCCACCTCCCTCTGAACGCAGCAGTCCTTCCATCCCTGTCTTTTTGGCTGTCAGTCCTCCAACACCCCCCCCCCCTTTCACTTTTTAAATCACCATGCCCTGATAGACCCATCTGTTTAAAAAAAAAAAAACGGACAGAACCGAGGTTCAGACATTTCTGGAGATGAGGATGAGAAGAAACGCGGCTTGAAAGATTGACGTCATGCAATACATGTCCAGACAAGCTGTTTTCACCCATCATAGTCTTAACAGGGTGGTTCGTTGTTGGCTTTTTTTTTTTTTTTCTTCAGACAAACGTTTCAGCGAAACAGAATGTAGTATTTTTCCACCGGCGGACTGCGCGCACTTCCCTTTTTCCTCCTTATCAGCAGTCGCCCTTGTGAATTCCCAGCAGAGCCTCAATCAGCCTGAGAATACCTGATCCTAATGCTAAACGGGCTTGCACACAACCACGCGCGTCCCCACTGATATTTACGTGTGGGCTCTCACATCAAAAGGAACACAAAACCAGTGTGTCGTGGGGGTGCGCCGAACCGCAGAGGTGCACACAGGCAGTGGAGGGAGATGTAAATTTTTGCCACAGCTATTTGCATGCAGGACACATGATATGGTGGCCATTGATTCACGCTAAAAATAAGCGAAGGTGATTTTTTTTCCCCCCCCCTGCAAACGCTTTAGGGTGTGAGGTCACCGGCCACATTTCTGTGCAGCAGATAAAGGTCACATTTATAGCCGTGCAGCAGGAAGGAGCTGATTTCTGGGTGTCTTCGGGATCGACCTTTGCAGGGTGTGGTCGTCCCCCTTTATGTCAGTGACCTGTGAATGCTCTCTGTCCCCCCAGCCTTTACCGCTCCAGTATCCCTGCCTCTTCGCATCCCGCGTGATGCTCCTCTTCCTCCTCTTTCTGCGTCTTCCCCTCACCTGTCAGAGCTTATGTAACCCAACAGCGATCCAGCGCTTGACTTTCATCTGCCCCCTTTTTCGCAGCACCGGTGATTACTTTCTCATGAGTGCTCACTTCAAAGCCCGTTTATTGTAACATCTTCCAAACGCTGCTGAGTGATTTCCACTCCCCCACTACATCAATTATAATAATGGAGGATCAACTTATTGTAAAGAGTAATTTAAACCCGAGCCAAAATTAGAGGTTGGAGACATCCACAGTGTGATGATATCATCACCTTGGCCTTTGAGTCTACTTAACATAGGTTGGAGAAAGAATGGTCTGGTTAGGAAATGTATTGCTGAGGGGAGCTTGAAACTAGATGCACAAGGTTTGTTGTAAACTCTGTAATCTGATGCACTTTGGCGTGACCTTAAAAGGAGTTTTGATTTAGCTTGTTTTAGCTTTTTGATTTATGCACCATGAAGTATCCGTTTTGCCAGACCGTTAAATGTGACTGGACCGAAGCGACATTTAAAAAGAAAAATCATTTTCAGTGTGAGAGCAACCGTGATGCTGCCATGTTCTCAGCACTGGCCAAATGCATTTTTGCTGATGCTTTATCTGGATTAGGAGGTAAAGATGAGAGGGTTTCCCCGCAGAGTGTGTGTGTGCCATCCTGAGAAACGATTTTAATCTGACGCAGAGCTCTGTGTGCATTTCACATTTCTCAAGTGCAGCCAGAAAAAAAGTCCCACACTGTGGCTGAAGTCGGGCGTTATGGGTTTCATCGTGACCATTAAAAATTATATGAAATAGGTTATTAGGCAATGAGGCCCTTAACTGAATTTTTGCATATAAAACAGCCTGAGAGCCGTCATGTATTTGTATAGCTGATGGACTTTTCAAAGACCCTGCAGAGACAATCCATGGTCTGGTTAATTTTTAATGGTGTGGTCTGGTGCTAAGGGGGCTAACCGCAATGTGCTCAACTGACTATATGTGAATATTAAAAAGTGTGTTTGTGCTTCACACAATCTGCTGATTACGTACCCCGTCTAAGAAGAATCTACCTCTAACCCTCACCAATAGACTGGAAAGGTGTTTTTTTTTTTTTATCCAAAGGTAAATTCAATGTTGCTGTAACTAGACAAGCAAACTAATCAGTTTTTGGGAACCTGAAAATTTTAGAGTTCTACCCAATATCTTTCAATTGAAACATTTTTTTTTATTAAAAGATGATAATTTTAGAAATAAACCCTAAACTTCCTGTTTGCCTTTAGTCAAATTTCTCAGCTTTCAGATTTAACTGAGAAAGTAACAAAACCGTTGTTGAAAATGTCCAAAATTAGCCATGATTATTCGGGACTAATTGTATTTTAGGATCTGTGTCATTGTTTTGGGGTGAGGGGTTTGTCTCAAGAATACAAAACCTGTTTATGTTAATTCTCTGAATGTGATCAGCAATATGTAAGTTCAGTCTTTAGATCTTTGAAACCTTTGGTGTATCTTGAAATGCTGAGAAATACATTTATTTGCCTGAATCTGACAAACTCTCTTGCG
Source organism: Fundulus heteroclitus (assembly GCF_011125445.2). Taxonomy (NCBI): domain Eukaryota; kingdom Metazoa; phylum Chordata; class Actinopteri; order Cyprinodontiformes; family Fundulidae; genus Fundulus; species Fundulus heteroclitus. The sequence goes on along the minus strand of NC_046380.1, from coordinate 29,014,199 downwards.
CGTGCAGTATGCTTATGTGGCCACGGCACTAGATGGGCTGTGTTGAACTTTTCACGCTGTGAGATGCTTCTGACTACTTGATTTTTAACAATACAGTATGTTCTTACCCCATGTTCAAATGCTTTTTTATTTTTTGGAGGGGAGTCGGTGCTAGGAGGCTTGGAAACGCTGTGAAACATGTTGAAAAGGTTTATTCCTGTTTCATATATTTTGGTGATATGTTCATTTTCTATTAACTAACCAAGATATTGCACATTTTTGCTTTGTTCCTTGAATACCAGGAAATAAAGCACTGCATTCTAATGTGCAATGAGGGTGTTAGAGTGCAAGTATTGGAAAAATGTAAATATTTCTCAGTACATGTATTTTTAATGGTGCTGTGGACATGTAATTCTCAGATATCCAAAATAACTACATAAAATACTAAATATCCACCCAAAAATAAATCAGAAGAAATAGAATAGTTAGCCTATGAGCTGTAAAAACACATTGCATGTATCATATAGCTGGTAGAAAAGATAATTCAAGTAATGACAACTTCGTGTTGGGTTATAAACTGGGACCTTACAGCTTTCTTTTGTTTCTCTGAAACTAGTTCAGGGTTTCTCTGTTGTGTGTTTTAGGTCTAGCTGAAAAATATCAAATCCTTAGATTCTAATTAAAGAAACATCCTGGTACACTTCTTCTGTCTTTGTTCCTTAAGTTACATGAAGTCTGCCAGTACTATATAAAAAGCAACAGCCCAACGGCATGATGTCACCTTCAAAAATCCCTGTTGCTACTGTGTTTTTGGGGTGATGTGTAGTTGCTCCTCCATACATGGTGCATGCAGTGAAATTCAAACAGTGTTTTGGGTCTCACCTGTCAGGATTTATTCTCCCAGTTCTCCCTTACCTTGTCTAAATGTTCCACAGCAGGCTTTGAAGGAGCTTTTTCTTCAGCGGTGGAGTTTTGTGCATTGAGTATGCAAAGAGGGCATGGTTTTTGAATGCACCACGCTTCTTTTTTAATTAAAAACATAGCTATATATTGTAGGTCATTCTAAAGCTCTCTGCAGGTGGTCTTTGGCTTCTAAAATTTTTTTTTTTTTTACTTTTTGGCTTGACTGAAAAAAATATTTCAAGCAAATTCTCACTGGGTGCGGTTCTTGATAAAATAATGAGGGTCATTTCAAGATTATGACCTTAGTGGGTCATCAGCTGCTTCTTTTCTTTGTGTATTCAATACTTCTTCTCTACCTCCATTGCAAATTATCTCTCTTGATACAACAATCCCCTACTTCTCCTCTGCAGTGTCATCCTGGAACCCACTCCTGAACCTGGAAGAAACATTCACGTTTCTTTTCCATCCACAAACAATTTAGACTTTTCTCAGTCGTCCATATTTTTTTGCACCATTTAAGGAAATTTGTGCAGATTTCTGATTTTAAATGTTCATGCTGTTTTGTTGTTTTCAAGTAAGAGCAGCAATAATATTTTCTGGCCTTCCTGTATCATCATTTATTATTTATGCCAGGAGCAGAGACAACAAGACAACCTCTGTGTATTTGAGACCCGTCACTGTCAACCAGGCTTTTGCTGTAATAGGAAATATGAGCTAAAAGACAAGAAATTGGGGCATTTTTTCACTCTCTTTAAGATCTTATTTTAGTAATTAGCATGATTAGTGTTACTGTCTGTCTGAGCATGTCATCTCCAACGAGCTTGGATCTTTATTTTAAATCAGAGATTTCCAAAAGCTACTACCAATCCCAAATCTACTGTTTCATGAAAGACATAAAATCTCAAAACGAGAAAACAGATGTTCTCCTTTCAGCCTTCTTGTTGTCCTGAGAGTCTTGCTCTCTCACAGCCTCAATGAACATTGTCAGACACGTCAGAAGAGTTTTATTTTAAATAGCTTCCAACATTTCTCATCGTTCTCTCACTTTATTTTAAATACACTGGTAATGGTGAATTATCCAACCTGGAGATTTCTTTGATCCGTACACGTGTCAACACCAAAGAGTTTTGCTACAGCGACCTTGTAGACCTCAAAGTTCTGTGAAAACGTAAACACCCCTCACCGATTTATTCAATCAATTAACACATTTTAGCATCGTACAAAAAGTTTTCAAAAGATTATTCCATTTCTAATAAAAAGTTTTTCCAAATAACCTGGCCCTTTGTAAAAAATTAGTTTCACTGTAACTCTTAATTATGGGGTTTTGGCCAACCTTGGTGGCAACGACTCTAACACTTCAAAAGAGTCAGGTCTTCTGAAATACTTTATCAGTTTTATGCTCAGGAAGCACATCAAAAAGTTTCACTTATATCTCATCAGCCCGCAGAATGTCTTTTGAGTCTTCATCAAGATGGTTTTGGTCTTGCCGAGGCTCTTTCTTATTGTTGAATCATGAACGCCGACTCTAACCAAGACAAATGAGGTTTGCATTGTTTTTTGTGTAGTTTTGGGATCTTTTGAGTCCTGGATGATTGGTCTACCCTCTCTTTGGCAGGCCTTTCCTGGGGAAGTTCACTACTGTGCCAGGTTATTGTTTTCATTTCTGGGTAATGCATTTATATGACTTTGTTTCTGAAGGCTTCTGTTTTTTGTTTTTTTTTGATCAGGGTATGTTGTGTTCTTCTTTTAGGTTTCTTTGGCCAGTTGTCAGGTCCTTTTGTTAGCATTAGAAAACATTTAATTAGTCTGTCTCGGCGTGGCCTCTGAGCCCCTTTGCTTCCTGAAGTCGGCACCAGCGCTCAAAAACTTGACCAATGTGCTTCTTCTTTGGTCCGCATGAATCTGAGAGATGTAACACGAAGAAGAAGTCGTTTCTCATCGCTGTCACGGAGCTACTATATGGCAACGCCTGAGCTTCATCTCGCGTGACTTCAACCTACTACTCCTATTGGTGCATCATAACCAGAAGTAAATATAAATCCATTTTGGACACGTCAAAATTTATAAAACAATCATTTGTATAGCATATATTCATTTTTCAATCAAATTTATATTTTTATCCTGCACCACTCTAGACGTTATGTAGATGTATTCATTTTGATGAAAAGGTTGAAGCTATAACCTTTAATGCATTAAATCATCCGGTGATTTTAAGCATGACAAAAAAAAAAAAGATAGAGCAGATTAGAAAATCTGACATGGGCAAACACTCGTTTTCTTAGTACTAACAGAGGAGGCTTTCACTGATCAGAAAAGGCGTTAAGTTTTACGTTTCCGACCGATTTCTTGGCTCATCTTGAGGTTTTTCTCTGGAAATGAATAAAACGAGCCTTTCCAGCTTCCCGCTGAAATCACAACAATCTCAGTAAACCGTGTCTGTCATGCACAAGTTGTTGCTTTTATACACCCACTTTGGTTTATATGTACGTTTTGGGGACATTCGTTTGGTTTGTTCATTTTACAGCAAAGCTCCACCACAGGCAGTTGTGCTCCATTATTACCCAACGTGACATCCTCTGTTCCCGTGTAAGGGGACAGCTTGTTGCCCTGCAATGGTCGACTGCTGTCATGAAAGAAGGGACTATTTTGGAGGGATGAGGCGACCACGCCGCTTGGTGAATAGGGAGCCTTGAGAGAAAACAGCAGAGATAAGAGGACGGAGAACATTCCATTAAAGACAGCGATGATATCAAGCCAAGGCTCAGGGAAGACTATTCTGCGCCGAAACCCACCGCAGCACCCATAGAGTGCAAGGTGCATCTGTTACCATGGTAGCCGGCTCAGGCAGCCCCTTTCATGTCCGTCAGGATGGGAGGGAAAGGGGATGGCGTTGGTTACGGGGGACTAGAAATACGTTCCCCCACGCATGCAGATGGTGGGCAAACGGACATCCGAGTTCTCGGACGTGTGCGCATGTTCTCATGCATGTTCCCGGGATAGTCAGGCCGAAGATGCCGTGTGCCGACAGAGGCTCGTCATACAACATGAATCATTCAGTCACCACGGCAGAGCTGGAAATGTCACATCTCATCGGCGCTCCTCACGCCCAGGTGCCCCTGACATCCCGAGCAGAGACAGAGTTTAAAGGGAGGACTTGATTAAAGAGAGAAAGCAGAGGTTGTTTTTTTTTTTAATGCAAACAGACATTTATTGCATTGGGAAGCAGTGTTGTACATTATCCCCACACAAAAAAAAAAAGAAAAAAAAAATCTTTTCGCAGAACTGTAGCACTTAATGAGATCATAGTCTGTTGTGCAACTGTTTGAGCTCTCCTTTGTCTCGGCAGGACGGGACAAAGTGTGCATCTCAGATTCTCGATGGGATTATCCGGTGATCGTTCTGTGCCTCTTCCACGTCCGATCGCTCTCCATAGTGGTATGCTACTTTCTCACAGTGGAAAAAAATGCTGACTTCACCTTTCCTTGGCAGCCAGTATAGGCAATACAATAACAACAGGAAAAACTGTACAAGCAACATGTCCAAAAAGTAAGCCAGGCTACCTGCTACTGCCTTTAACTCTCTTGATACAAAACTATATTTTCATGTTTTTGCTACCGATTTAAAAGTTTGTTTTTTTTTTCTTGAATTTTCTTCTTCAACAAAAAGCAACATTAAATACATCATTCCTTATTGTAAACCACAATCAACACTAACAGTTAATAGTACGTTATCATAATCTTTATTACAAGATATTAGGCCACTGTACAAATCAGCGCGCGTCGTACAGTACAACGGAGAGTTAAGACTGTTTCTTGAGGTTTTTGTCATTCAAAGCTGTTTTACGAGGTGCTTCAAGATTACACAAGAGTTTCAGAGCTGTTGCCATGCATGCATGAATTCATATTCGCCATGCATGAGTTGGTACTTTACGTGTTTCTTTTTTTTTTTACCAAAAAAGAGCCCTAAAAAAATGGCAACCCAAGGGAAACGACTGAAATCGACGCGTAAATGTATAAAGCACAAAAAGGAAGAGGTATCCTGTAACCCCATGAGATTTGGCACACACAAAATTGCACAATGCAATATAAATAGTTAGTTTTTTTTTTATATCAATAGGGTGTTTACAGTCAAGTTACAGTATCAATCAATCCAGGTGAAAGCCTGGGTGAGCTTACAAACAGGTGGGAAGTACACCGTTTAGAAATGACTCGTTATAGCTGCAAAGTATGGTAACAAAAACACTCAGGCAACATTGAGAATCCATAATTGAAAAAAAACAACATCACTCTCATTTGCTCGAAGATTCTCTCAACATACATAAAGGAAAAAAAAAACACCAAAAGAACAGATAACTTCCTCAGGCTTTACGTCACTTCAAAAAGACATATTCCCCAAAGGTATCCAGAATAAATGAAGTCTTAGACACGAAACAAAACCGGTTTACCAGTTCTCACTTTGTGCAAGAAAATATGGGCTACCCTTTCCATATTTACAAAACTCTGGTATTTGTTTGCCCTCAGTCGATAAATAAAAAAAAAAACGAAGAGCAGTAAGGTTTGATTGATAAGATATAGGAGAAGTGTGTGCTTTAGTTTATTATATTAGATCTACCTCTGTAGCCTGTCCCTGAATTCTGCATTTCGACAGCATCGTCTCCATCTTTCACCTCACCCCCACCACCTCCTCCTCCCCCAGTCTCTTCTCCTGCGACTGGATTTATGGCGAAACCCTGTATTCAAGGGTGTGTTTGTGTATATGTGATATGGGGGTCCACCTGGGGGTCTTAATTTTTCTTTTTTTTGCTGCCGCCCCCCACCCCCTGGCCAGCGTTTGTGCATCCATCCATCCATCCATCCGGCTGGTCATGACGGACTGGGTAGAGGAGGGCGTGGAAGTGCTTGCTTGCTGCCACATGAGAGAAAGTGCTTATATACAGTGTCTTTGGATTAGAACTGGTAAATATCGCCATAGAAAAAAATTGGATTGTCTTTTGATGGGTTTTTGGGCGCTCTAAGCCTCTCCCGAAGTCTTCTCTGTTCCGTTTTTCAGCGCCTCATTGTCGCCATTCTCATCCTCGATCACAACTGTGGATGACAGGGGAGGGAAAGTTAATGAGGAGAAGGAGGGTGGGAGTGGGTGGGTGTGTGTGTGTGTGTGTGTGGAGGAGAAGGGGGGAAGTGGGGGAGGCGGTCATCGTGGTGTGCCGTCTTGAAAACTCACCATCAACTGACAGGAGGGCATGAAAAGCCCAGTGCTGTATGAGCAAAGAAGTGATGTGTGCATGCATGTGAGAGTAACCCAGTGCACAATGGTGCTTCAAAAAAAAAAAAAAAAAAAAAAACAGTGCTTCTGATGCACTTCTGCATGTGTGTCTCTGCTTCAGACCCACAGGTGTACCTCTTACATGTCTGCCATGTTGATGTTGATGCATGTTACAGCGTGCGCTCAGGTTCAACGTCATTTTTATGCATTGCTGTATATGGGGTTAAAAGCATCAGGGAAATGCATGCATTACAAAGACCCAGCTTATAGAAAACTCAGTCATGCCAAGAGAAGGTGGAAAGGGGGGGGGGGGTGCAGGCGTTAAGCTCAACTCTGAGCAATATTCAAATGGCAACGCAGTGCGCATCCAACTTGTGTTGCAATGCGAATTATTTAACAATCTACGCAACAGACATGCATGCAAACAGCTTTCTGGGCGCAGCTATAAGTCGCGCTGGCCAATACAAAAAAAAAAAAAAAGAAAAAAAAAAGATAATCCTCAGTTATGGTGCACATCAGCCAAAAGTGCGTATTCACCGCTTAAGAAGGGGCAATAGAGGGGGAAGAAAACGTCTTAATCATATAATTACCTCGTTTGCTCCTGCCAATTTGTCCGAGTTTTGGCGGACGCTTGCCCTGTGATCCGTTGAAGAAGTTGTTGGTGTCTTGAAGGCGACAGGTGAAGGAAAGGTGTCCCTCGTCGCCCTCATTTCCATAATGACTCATTTTCTCTTCGTTGAAAGGCAGCACTTCCGACATCTCCAAAATGCGTCTCAATCACCAAGGCGCGCCAGATGAAATAGGCAATATTATGTGGTGGCCAAGCCTGAGCTCAAGCTTCGGTTCGGCGGTTCGGTACCAAATAGAGGGGAGGGGGGGAACACAACAACACACGGAAAGAAACAACGCGATCCGCTGGCACGACCTAGCCCTTTCTGTTTACCCCGAGGACACGTGTCTAGCTCCGCTGGTACGCACCAGAAAAAGGGGGGGAAATAGAGCAGGGAATTAAAAATCTCTTCGGGTTTCCCGATCGTGAAGCTTAGGCAACATTATTTAAAAATCCAGACGCTGTTATTGTTGTTGTTTGTGTCCTTTTCTCTCGCCCTCTGTCTCTGTTTGCGCGTATATAGATGCTGCCGTGGAACAGGAGGCGCGCGTAGAAAATAGAGCCGTGAAGATGCGCCCGCTGAACCCGTCGCACGGAAAATCTGAGGGAGAAATGCAAATCGAGGAGCGATGCAAAACACCGATCCCGGGGAGACCTGACGAGGGAGCTGGGTAAAGGGAGGGAGGGGGGGGGGTGGTTCTGGTGCAGCCCAGAAGCGTCCAGCTGGAGACAGGCAAAAAAAAAGAAGCTCCTGCGCTACAAACAGAAATCAAACAATCGTCGATTGAACGCGAATATCGCCTAATTCTTGACCAAACCAGATGGATTCATTCATTTATTTATTTGTTTATTTTTATTTTTTTCGCCAACGCTGTCTGAGACATGAAATTGTCAGATCTTCTTCAATATTTCACGATTTTTACCCTCCGTGTTTTTTATGTATTATTATTTTTGTTGTTTTTACCATAATGGAAAACGTTTGTTCATCAGGAGCAAAGCTCACCAGAGGATGGCAGTATTTTCATAAACTGGGGGTGTGACATTTGGCCCCTTGGTGCACTCTCGGATGTGCACTGTTGTCACGTTGCACTCATAATCTTGCAGATTCATCTCCCTCCATTGTTAGATATCAGTAAATGGCCAATAAACGTGAATGGTCCAAAAGTTATGTTGTTGAATATATGTCATATACCTGATCAAGTATTCAAAAGTATTCAGAACCCTTGAACCTTTTTCACATTTTATCATAATAAGAGACCACAAACGTCCATGTCTTTAATGGCAAATATATTTGAGAGACCCAACACAAAATAGCAAAGGAGAAAGAAAAGCTTGTGTGCAGCTTTTGTCCTTAAATCATATGTGGAAAATGTGATGGGTAGGGTACCAACGTCCGCTCATGGTGCTTACATGGTCTTCAAAAGGTCTTTATCATAAGTACTTTAATAGCAACAGGTACGAGCTGGTATAATGCTGCCACTAACCTACTCTGTCATGTGTTTCATTGTCTTATATTGTTTTATGTTGGCGTTTTGTGCCCCTTTGCGTGGATGGCTCTTATAGGTCTGGTGGCTTATGTCTAGCTGCTGGATTTTGAAATCAACCTGCCCATAGAGAAGCAGATGGAAATGAGACAAGCCAGCGCACAACCTTGCAAAGCTATTCATGTGCCCCGAACCAAATGTTTCATTTATGCCTCGTCACAACCACAGGCTGCATTCAGAGAAAGTATTGAATGAAAGTGTTCCTGCAGCATACTATTCTATACATGCTATTGTATGTGTCATTCACCAAGGGAATGGCGTGTTCAGGTTGACGTCATTGTTTCACCACACAGAGATTTTGTGTGAGCCACACTCTGCAGTTCTGGACCCATCTGACCAGAGGCCCTTCATGTTTGCAGCATACCCTGTCTGGCTCCTGGCCTACTGTAAATACAACGCCTTGTGGCTTTCCTTCGACTGTGACTTTTCTTCTTATCGCTCTTCCGTGATGGCCAGATTTGTGGAGGGCATTACTAATAGATGCCATGTCAAAGGATTCTCCCACCTGAGCTGTGGATTTCTCCAGAGTTACAAATTCTTTCTTTGCTGCTTTCTCTGATTAATGCTCGCTTTGTCTCCGGGCTGTCTGTTTAGATGTCCTGGCAAATCAGCATTTGTCTCATACTGCTTCCATTTTTAGATCGATTGAACAGTGCTCTGTGAGATGGTCTAACCTTGGGCTTTCATTTCATAACCTAGCCCCGCTTTAAACATCAAGCAGGGACAACGAGGAGCATGTGCCGAGGAGGAGATATACGAGTATTATCCAACTTTAAAATTATGTAAAAATATTGCCTAGTGTTAAATTAGTGAAATGAGATGTAGGTTGCAAAGTAAAGGGAAGTACAATGGCTGCACTGTACATTAATATAATTAATAACTGCATATTTTGCATACTACATAATTATATTGCTATAAACATAATAGTAAAAAGGCTGATATGGATTAGGTATAGTTAGTATTTCAACATATATGTACTAAAACAAGATGATGTTTATAGATAGAAATATTTATGGTTTAGACTGCATAATAAATATGATGTGAATGACAAATTGATGTTAGAAACATAAATGTTTGTGAAATGTGCGTGATTTATAAACTTGATACGTATGTAAATATCGATAACCATTAATCGGCAATCCTCTTTGTATTTATTTAACTTTACTGATGTTCTGACTTTTAGAAATTTATTTGATTTCAGTTGTGAAGTTAGATAACTTCTCTCCATCTTTTGAGGTGGAAATTGGGTTTTGACATCTGGCAAAACGAGCACCCATAAAACATACACAGATTTAAAAAGAAGCACAACACACCGCTGAAATAATATTGCTAAAAGCTATATTAAATATAGCTTATTAAATATAGCTTTATAACTTTAAGATATCGAATTCATTGAAATGAATGTATCATCTAAAAAAGACAGCAGTGTCTATAATAAATGTGTCTAAATCATCGAGGTGTCTATTGTTTTGTACAGTCACACAGTTATAAAGCTTGACTGACATGGTTCTTTGTCACATTACTGTCTGTGACAGATACATTTAAGTTTGTTTTTCCTCTTTTGATATTAATCAACATTTATTTGTTTTAATAAAGTTTTGTATTAATTAAGTAATTAGTTTATTCATTCATTGGTGCCTGCATTTTTTTGCCCTGTACCCATCCTTGTGCATAATGTGAATTGTCCTATGCCGCATACCATTGGAAATAAATTAAGTTGGATAAACTTAATTCAATTATTTGTTAACAATTTAAGCAATTCATTTAAGTTGGAGAGGCATTCTCTTTTTAGAGTTAAATTGTGTATTTATGCTACACCACCTGATATATATGGTTTAACTGGATGAGTATTTCTTACTTGTACGAGTGCACAATATTTTTTGGCCTATACTATTTTCTCCAAATAAAAAGCACATAAAGCAAAGTGGACAAACATTTAGGTGATTCCCTTTGCTCAAGGGAAACAACACGTTGTCCCATATTATTTATATTCCACTTTGAAAGTGTTAGACACCGACACAACAGGTATAAAGCGTCCAGATCAGATGAAACTGCCAAGATTCAAACTTAGCCTTAGGGTGAGCTCTTTCTTTTTTTTTTAAAAGGAGTTTTCCACCCTCTGAGGTCTATTGTTAACTCTAAATATATCCTCAGAATAAACAAGATGAAGGGAGCCCTCCACAGATTCAGTGATGGGGGTAAAAGACATAAATCGTCTTTTGTCAGAAGAACTAAACCCAATATAATTACACAGACAATGGAGGGACAGATGATACGTGACCCTGCAGCGGAGCAGACCTTTTGCACATTGCCTATTCAGAAAAAAACGGAGCAGGTATGACACACCTACTCCCTCCAGACCTAAAATGGTTTGATAACAAGACGATTCCAAAAACCTGAAATCCTGCTTTTAAACTTCAACTGAATGATAGTTTTTATTCTCTAAATCAAATAAGACGCATTTAGATGAAACGGCTGATTAGCGAGGAGAAAGCATTCATATTCCTTGGAGTTTTTCACGTCTTGTCACTTACCAGCTACAGACTTCTATTGTCGTATGATTGGCACTAGTTTCCAGGTAGGAGGACAACACGAAAGGGAGCAAGTAACATGAGACGCAATATGTTCAAACGTAAAGAGGAGACCTAATTACCACTTGACGACACAATGCACTGCTTTGTGCTGGTCTATCACATAAATCCCAAGAAAACACATCAAGGCTTGTAGTTTGATGGGACAAAATGTGAAAAAGCTCAAGAGACACCCCCTATATCAGGCCCTAAAAAATGGCTTAATCAGGACTTTTTATACATTCTTATTTTTCAACTGAGAACAATACAAATATGACATCTTCTCTAAATGGTATTTATTGTCATAAAACTGCATTTTATCACAGCTTTTGAACTTGACTGGCATTACATGAGTACGAGGCATGTAAACAGTAACTATGGTAGGTGACACAGACCTTTCCTAAAACTATTGATGTTTCAGAGCAAAAGATGCATCGCTTCTGCACCAGCAAGAGAAGACTCGGAGCTTCATTTGTATCCAAAGCAGCGCAGGTGCGGCCCGTAGATGGTCTGATCTATCCAGCGGCGAAATCTGGACACGGCTGTGTACACGCCGGGAAACTTGCCGTTGCCACAGCCATTGCCCCATGAAACCACGCCGTACACCCGGCCCCTGCACACCAGCGGACCACCCGAGTCTCCCTGCAAGGACAAGACCACACCCTCTATCAGTTACGGAGCCACAAAGTCCCCGCAGGGAAAACACCTTCAGACTTCACACAGTGCTAAACCTGTGGGGGGAAAAACTTCAACAAAAGTTCATTAATCCTTTAGCTTGAATGTCTCGGTCCATTAAGGTCAAGTTTATCATATCATCTTCGAATGTAAAATACTATCACATTACCTAATTTGATGCTCCATTCATTTATTGAACAAATGATGAAAAAGGCCAACTTTTCAATAAAGCATGGCTTTTAGTGATCGTATTGAAACTCAAACCCTGTTTCAAAAATCTGATTAACTTTCTGAAAACTTTACTCTTCAAACGGGATTTCAATTAAGTGGAAAGGAAATGGCCCATGGTTTTCAACATCAAATTCAACAGTAGATTTCAAGCATTCGTTTTACTCTGATAATTAAACACACATTGCAAAAAAATCACCAACAGAACTGATTCCATCAGGGGATAAAATCCTTCTGTGTATATTTTATCTTAAGAATAAATCCAACTGGTCTGTGAAGGCCTCAGAGGGAAATCAATCAAGAGACTGATGGCAGCTTTAAAGGGGCTGCAGAGATCCACGGCTCAAGTACACGGCAGCTATCAGTTGTGCACTCTACAAATTGAGCTTTTATAGATGAGTGGAATAGAAAAATTCAATGTCTAATTCACCGTTTACCTCAAGCCTTGTAGAGGAAATATGTGGAAGTCATGTACTCAGGTCAGATGGGACTAAAACAAAACTGTTTGGCATACAATAAATATACAAACGCCTCAACCGACCGAGGAGGTGTCATGCTGTGGGGCTGCAGCTCTTCCACAGGGATAGGGATGCTGTTTAAAGACGATGGAAAGCTCGATGGCGCTAAACAGAGGACACTCCCGGAGGGAAACCTGTTAGAGGGTGCAGAAGACTGTCTGTCGCAGGTCAGGGGCCCTAAACACACAGCCAGAGCTACAACAGAATGGTGCAGATCCAAGCAGATTAATTTTTTATACCGGCCTCATCAAAGTCCAGACCTAAATCTAATTGGGAATCTGGGGCAAATCTTCCTTCAAGGTTAAGCTTTTACTATTCTCAAAACAAGAATGGACAAAAATGCCAGTCTGTAGAAATGCAGAACTGATGGAGATGTACCCTAAAAGACTTGCACCAAGTCAAAACGTGGTTCTACAAAGTATTGACTTAGTGAGCTGAATCCAAATGTGCTCTTCAGATTTTTATTTGTAAGAACAATAAGAAAAAAACATGAATCATTTTCCTCCCACCTCACAAATATGTACTAGTTTATGATGGTCTGTGATGCAAATTCCTAATAAAACACATTGAAGTTTGCACCTGTAAAATGGACAAACGTGAACAAGCCAAAGGGGCGTGAATACTTTTGCAAGTCACAGTGTCTCGTGATTTAAAATCAGTCGCTGTAGTTTACCCCAACTGCTTGAAAGGCCTCCCAGAGCGGTATTAAATTCACAAGGCCTCTGAGCAGGTTTCTTCACAAAGGGAAATTCTGTGCTGACTACTGGTACATCGCATACAGAACGTTGTCTAATTTTCCTCTCACGTTACAGGCGGAGAAAGGAAACATACATTAACGAGCGCAATCAACACCCCATAACACACACCAGCATTTAAGCAGGCTGTTGTTTGCAGCCCTAGAAAAAAGGGCTGCAAAAGAAATTTTTTTTTTCTTAAATTTATGATGAGATTATTAGCTTTGATACAATTTCTGGGATACTTTTCCATTTTCTCTGCAACTATATATATAGAGCATGTCGGCCTAACAGTTCATCATGTGCTGATGTGAGGGACCGTGTCATCTTACTGACAAAGGGATGGACTTCCCCAAAACCGTGTTATGGTTATACCCTAATGTGAGATGATAAAAAAAGATCGGTTGTGCCACCTGATAGACATTGTGAAACAGGAACTGGGAGCTGGAAAAACATATTGCACTGAAAAATAAATTCACGTGTTTTCACGGATCCTGCGTGGCTACACGGGCTGAACGGAGCACCGCCTTACAGCCGCCTATGTTAAACCTTGCATGCGTCTTTTCCTCCGCTCTGGTAGCCGGCGCAGATCATGTTGGCCGTGATGTTGCCGTCGAAGGAGTCGCTGCTGTTGCATCTGGCGGCCGACACAATGGGCACCGTGACCGTCCTGAGCGTGATAGGGACCTGGCCTCCACCCACACTATTGTGGCCCCATCCAGACACCTGACACAGGTGGCCCTCGACCACGCCTGTCCCTTGTCTGGGGAGAGGCGCCAGTGACACAAACCTGTTCAGGACCATAGGGGCACGCAACTGGACAGAAAAGAAGAAAAAAAAAACATGCAGGTGGGCGTAAGGTCAATAGCTTGATTAGCTTTGACACATAGGTCTAAAAAGGATATGAAAAGGGTCTCCAGAAATGTAAATCTCTGCACTACCTTGACGAGCATGATGTCAGCGTTGTTGGTGCTGCTGTTGTACAGGGGGTGAACGACGAGCCTGCGGGGTTTAGCGTACTGCTCTGTGCCCTCGAAGACTTTTACCCTGTAGTCCCCCGCCACGATCATCATCTGATCTGCCCTGAGACACACACACATGTCTTCACTGTAAGGAACATGACATTCACCATGAAACAAACATAATACAACGTACACTACAAGCACAATTATCCAGCAAGAAAGCGTTTAAACTGTTTCATCATTTTATGCATGTTTTTCCAACTCCAGGCGTCGTAAACTTGAATACAGAAGAAGTGATGTGTATTTGTGTGACGAGGGAGGATAGGACCTAAGGAGATCAAAACCGTATATCAATATTGTGAAAAGTCAAAAATTATAGTTTCAGAGGGAGGTAGCACTCTTGAAACTGCCAAAAGTTGGGGCCTGATTAAAGAAGCCATCAATGATTTTGTTACTAATAGTCAACAGGTTCTCAAGAAACATGTTGAGAAAGAAAGATCCAAATTTCTGGCCAAAGATTAGAGAAGAGTTACACATGAAGCCAACAGGGACCCATCCTCCTTTGGTTCTGTCATGTTCTAATCTAGAGCAGCAACCTACCTGGTGAGCCCAGAGTTCGGCGCTCAGCGACATGGCTAAGGTGATGAAGGCTGAAATAGGCCCCAGAAGACTAACCATTAGGACTGAGCCGAGACATATCTGAAGACGGTTTTGTTTTAAAGGCTTCATGCACTGATGAACTAAGAATTAGAGCTGCATATCAGAAAAAAAAACAGGACGTGAGACAATATTGGTGGATGTTGTCAGGATGAATGATTTACAATACATATCTAAATTAGTGAACAGTGTTAATGTATTTCTGCTTTGGTTTCATAGCAAACATAGATAAACATACCATGCATAAAACAAACATCAAAAAGTTGCTTCTAGCCGAAGTCTACTGTTGGGCAAACAACCTAATTGTAGTTTCTTCATGACTTGACCACTTTTCTATCTCTTTACTTTTTAAAACGTGTTTTTGTTGCACTGAACAACAAAATGTCCCTTAATATATTATTGCCATAGAAAACATGGGAGATAAATAATCAACCAACAGGTTTTGCAGTCTTCTCAATATGCATATTGCATACAGCAGCATAGTGACCCATTGCTGTGGTTGGATCAGTGGCTTTAGACACGAGCCGCTAGATGAACCAATCTAGGTTGAAGATGGACTCAAATAAACTGTCAATTTTGTATTTTATTTTGTGGCACTAGTGGCCTTTATTCAACAAAGAAGACAGGGCTCCATGGGCAGGAACTCAAACCCAGGACCACCGCCTCACCGAATGAGGCTTCCGAACCCCAGCGCTGCCACCACACCCCAATGTAATTGTCAATTTTTAGAGGACACTTTCTTCAAGGAGTGGTTAAGGGAAAAGTTTGCAACCTTCCAGAAGAGCCTGATTTTTATGCAGCTCAGTGCTCCATCACACGCTTCAATGTGCTCTACTGTGCGGCTGTCCAGTAAAGGTCTTCAAGATGAAAGAATAAAGACATGGCCTACTTCCTCGTGTTGGAAACTTGACGGCTCTTCTTAAACCAAATATTTATGGTAAAGGACAGTACATCTCTATTTTGATATTAATTTTTTTCTCATGTCAGAAATGTTTACTTGTAAAGTTTTTGAGTCATTCTTCTGACTTTAACCGATAAAAAGAAAGAAGTGAGATGAAAAAATGTCCAGTTTTGATTTGGCTGCACGGTAGTAATTCTGCACGCTTGGAGTTACCCAGTAATTGTGCGCGCACGGATAAAATCCCACCTTTACTTACTCAACTACGTAAGTTTCAAGTTTGTTAAGATTTGTCGTTTAAATGAAATTTTTAAAAGTACAAACTGCGTAATAATGATGCAGAGTATTTCTGTTAGAAATGATTTACAGGAAAATGTGTCAGACTGAGCAGGGGGGTTGACTGCGACTGCAGCTGAAAGGTTTTTGAACAATGGCTTACTGTGAGCTGGCAGGACCGGGTCAGTACAACAGAAATATGGACTTTTTCCAGGAACTAGACAAGATGACACTTCACTGTCACTCTGAGTTTAACACACACAACCACACACACACACACACACACAGATGATGCTGCACCAAGGTCAGCTGACTCGACTGTATCTGTTTGTGTGCAGTTTGACTTCCAAAGGACAATATCGCTGTGACATTACCTGTCTGTACCAGTTTTTTTTTTCTTTGCTCATACAAATGTGTCCCTTTCATACCAAGCGAGGCTCTACACAGCAGCTTCTAGCTAATAGGAAAACTGTAACGTGAATATTTGGCGTCTGCACAAATGCTTCAGAAACAGTTCTGACACAAACTGTCAGCAGGCGTTTTCCTAGTAAAATCAGGGTTTCACTAAAGCCATGTGTGAATGGTTCCTTGCAAACCTTTTCACATTTTGTCACGTTGAAAACACAGATTTTGTTATAATTTAGGAGTATACTATATCATAGACCAACACAAAGCAGTGCATAATTGTGAGGTATATGGAGCACTGTTTCATATTTTTGCACATGGCTCAAAATCAACCTGGAAATATATCTGAATTTCAGATTTAGATCTTGCTACAGGTTGTAAATCAGATAATGCATGAAAAGCTTTGATTGGCCAAGCTTCTGTGGCCTTTAAAATGTTTTCTTTCCAGGTTTCTGCTCATCCGCTCTGACCAGCTTTCCTCTATACCATGACACTACTATAACAATGTTTTACCATGGTGTGTTCGGTGTCAGTTTCCCCAGGTACGTAGCGTTTTGTGTGTAGGTCAATTTTGGTCTCATCTGAAAGAGTTTATTTCCTCAGGAAGCTGAAGCGCTTTCACCTCCCTCACCAGCTGCTCACGAACTTCTACAGGTCAGTGACTTGCTTCACTGTGTGGTTCTGCAGCTGCTCTCAGGAGCCGATCACAGCCGCCCTCTCTGATGGACTTTTACCCCTGCAGACTCCCAAAAACAAAAAGCCATTGTCATTGCAACAGACTCCACTCACCCAAGGCGCATTATTTTTTTTTCTCTCCTCCCGTCTAGAAAAAAGGTTTAGGACTTAAAAAAAAAACGGTCCGACATCGGCCCCAGTCACTTGAGGACACCTTATGGACAGAATGTACGCAGTGTCCTGATTGCGGCTAACCTTTGTTTTGTGTATTACTTCGTGTATTCTTCTTTGTGTATAAATATGTGTGTGATATTCACACTGCCAAGCTGCTAAACTGTTTTTCATTGTGTGAAACAACGACAGTAAATTCTGTTCATTTCTATTTTTTCGGACCAGATCCCCTTCTTTCTTATGTCTGCCAGCATTGCCCGTGGAAAACCTTAACTGGGGCTTCTTATAGTTTTCTACTTACCACTTCTCTACAAAGGCCAGATTGGGGGCGCAAACAACCGGTGTCTTTTTGATAAATTCTCCCACCTGAGCTGTGGATCTCAGCAGCTCCTCCATAGACACCATGAGCTTCTTTCATAATGCCCTCTTGCTAAAATCGTTCATTGATGGGTTTGAAGCTTTGCTGTACATTTCCCATTTTATGGTGATGTTTTAAACTGTATGTCGCCTATTGTTCTCCAACAAACCTCTGATGTCAGGAGTTGGGTTTTGGTTTGTGGCCCAAGGTGCAAGCAAGAACTCGGGAGTAGCATGTTATAGTGAAGAATATTCAATTAAATAACACAAGCAAAGGCTTCCAGGCTGGCAGGGAAAACAGGAAACAGGAGCAGAATAAGATGGTGACCAGAACCAGGTAGCAAAGCAGAGGACCTAACAACTGAGTGTGGCCAGGCTGGATGAATACATAGGGGAGTGAACAGAAGGGAAGATAGGTGAAACATGGAGAGGTAATTAAGCAGAGGGAGAGAAAACAATGCAGATACAGGAGGGAAACAGAAAATAACAGAAATATATGCAGAACGACCAAATTTAACCAGAGGGACCGACTAACCGAACTAAGAACAGATAGGCAGGACAGTAAAGATCGAAGAGAACTACAAATAAACTTCTAACATAAATAATGAATAGAAAATTGACAGAAACAAGAACCTACAGATATTAACATGTACTGAAGAAGTGCAAAAAACAAACAGGCTGCAGGATCCCCAGGGAGCTACAAGAAGTAATCAAACCCCTCGGTTTGATTACCCTGACATCTGAGGCCTTCTTTTTTTATATACGGAGAAAACAAATACGAACAGGTAGACTCTGTTTACCAAGTAGGTGACTTCTGAAATAAATTTGATGCCAATTCAATTCTAATTTCCATCACATAAAATTGGCTATGTGGTATTTGTTTTGGCAGGTGACAGTGATGGTGTTTTATTTCAAAGTGTTCAAAGGGTAGGGAAATATGTATAGTATATCATATATAATGTTGTTAGATAATGGTAGTCAGCTCTAATAGTAATATCGATATTGGAAATCGGATCCAGTTTTTGTATATTGCTTTTTTCAGGCGCTTGCATCAACGCGATGAAGTAGAAACTACACACACAAACCCTACATTCATCTATTGATTCATTTCATATTTGTCCAAGACTCTTGGAAGTTACAGTCTCCCAGAATGAATAAGCATCCTTCAAGCTCACAGTTAGGGATGATTGCTGCTGTTGAACACTCTTACCCGATGTTACAGTGCGCTGCGGTCAGAACCCAGTACCTGTGAACTAGCGATCCCCCACAGAAGTGTTGGCCGCTTGTGCTCTGCAGCGATACCATGTATTTGATGGAGTTTGGTGCGGCGGCGTGACCGCCTATTATGCGGCTCTGCGTGAGCGCCCGGCCTGCGTGGAAACACAAACACAGGGTGCCGACTTAGTTGCGTCACATTTACATTTAGATTTACTGTGAGTTCTTTGCCATTTTTGTTGGGAAATTCCTTTTTTTTTTTTTGAGCAATTGCTCTAAGCCTGTCCTTTTCAGCTGGATCAGCAGTGAATAATCAACAAAAGCTGCGCGGTTAGAACGCTATAACAGAGTCTTAAGCCCAGCTTTAAAACAGTGCTCCTTCAGTGAGTATAAAGAATATGTGACCGTAGAGTTCCTCCTAATCTCCTTCCCTCCAGGTTGATTTACCCAGCCTTAGAATTGGTACATTTCAGTCATATGGGGGACCTCTGTGTAATAAAGGTAATAAAAAGCCGCCTTCCTGAGTCACCACTTCACTCTAGCTGCAGAAATATTACAGCAGGGACTCTCCTGCCAGCCTTATGTAACTACTAAACCAAAGAGCTCTGACCTCAGGCTGCACAATCACCGACAGAGGAGAAGTGAGGATCGTTTCTTGCAACTACTCAGCATGATGGGAGGGAACAATTATATACTCTCAGAATTAGTCATATCCATCACACCTTATAATTTATGACATTTCTTTCATTCAGCTAGGTTTTAACATCATTAAAGGAAGCTTTTTTTTTTGCGACTCTGTAATGTACTCTGTGTTTCTGACTTTTTTTCACACATATCTGCATCTTACAGGTTGGAAGGTTTCCTTCTGGTTTTTTGGTTTCCTCGGGTTCTGCATAGGTTAGAGGTCTGAAGTCATGCTTTGCCATTTAAAGACGTTAAAGCAGCCCGGTCCCAGAAAAACGCACAGAACCCCATAAACTCTGAGAAACAGGCAGCATTTTCCAAGGTAAGGAGCATCAAAATGTTGCCATCAAATATTAAGAGTGATTCACCTAGTATACTAACAGGATAAAGAAAGCATGAAAAATCCCAAGCCTTACTCATTTATTCGTTGTCTTCCTCTTTTCCAAGGTCAGGCAATGAGGATAACAGTTCTAGGAGATAAATCTAGGTGTCCCTCTCCCCAGCAACCCTCCCAAAGTTACTGTTGATTCCAAAGAATCCCAACACTGTAAGGTCCTCCTACACATTTTGAGTCTGTCTCAGGGTCTCCTCCCGGAGGGACAAGGCCGAATAACCTCAGGTCTTTCTTCTTCACGACAGATTGGAGCAGCGCTTGGGTTACAGCAGAGGAGCCCGAAGTCTGTCTCTCCATCTCCCGCTCCATCCTGCCTTCACTCACAAACAAGACTCAGTGATGCTTTAACTCCTCTGCTGGGGGTAGAGATTGACCCAAAAATAATAAGAATTTGTTTTGTTAATAATCACGCTAAAGTCTATTTCTCAACGATTTATCATAGTTTTATTGGAGACCTTGTTAGACTAAGAAACAAACAAATAGAAAATGAATGTGTCATGACTTCCACCATAGTGATACAGGACAAAATGAAAGTCTCTCCAGCATTCCAACATCTACAGTATGTTAGGATGCTATTTGTGGACTTCATGGGTTTGAAATTTGACAAATGTGTACTAAATAGATCTAAACTTGAGAAAATCGATTAGATTTTGTGGAATATCAAGTACTTTCACATCACTGAAGAATGTGTTTTTATTTTGATGCAATTTGAATAGTGTGTGTATATAAGGATTGAGGGCGTGGAATTCACTGCAAGCGTTTAATTGCGTTAACACTGATGCTCTTTTACATGGAAGGAGTCGACCATACATAAAAAAAAACTCATTGACAGTTTAATATAAAATTGTGACTAATCATGGATTTTCTTCAAACACATTTCTAATTGAGTCAAATAATATAATTTATATCAGATAAATAATACCACTGTTTCGTTTAATTAAGAAGTTTGTTTCTGCAGAGCTGACAAGATAACAAATATGTGTTAAATTGTGGGTCGACCATAAAATTAATGTGTGTCAAAGTGAATTTTGATTTTGCTGTATTTGGGGATGTTATCGGGGCCTTAAATGGATCAATAAAATAATACCTGCTTTCTCTGCTACTCCATTACTTTTCAGATTAGATAATATGCAGTCCTAAGCATTTTCTCAAAATCTTCACAGGAGTCCTCAAATGAAAGTAATGTTCCAGCTTTTCACCTTGGAAATAGAGGTGCTCCTTCCGTTTCTCAATGCATCTTTCTCCCCGCATCAGGGCATTGCGTTGTGCATGCAGGAAATGTTTGCAGAAAACTGACTGATGCAGAGCAAATGTGATCACAAAAAATTCGGAAATTTTATTTTGAATTCAATAAAAACAAAAATTGTTTATCCCAAATGTTAAATGGAGTATTCCAAATAATTATCCCTAATTGTTAGCTTGTATTAATGAAATAGATGCAATAAATTGTTTCTTCTAAATATATATTGAGCATTCCAATTTCATAAGACTATAAAATCAAAAAGTAAAGGTACTCACTGTGGGCCGAGGTTAGATCCAGGATCAGAGCACAAACACACATGACCAGGTTCATCATAATCCAGGCAAGGATGTTACTCTAGACTCAGCCTAGGAATACCTGAACCACTGCAGCAAGGCAAGCAGTGTCCTCTCTGTTGGCCCAGAGTGCTCATTCCTTCTTCTCTGGTAACAGCGGAAAAGATTTTAATCATCTTTATCCTTAGGTGTCCTGTAAAAAAAAAAACCAAAAAAAAAAAAACAAGGTCATTCCAGGGACTGGGTGAGATGAGGCGGGGAAAAAAGAAAAAGCAACAAAGTTCACATTCAGAAAAGTCTTTATTATCAGAACTGTCTGTCCTCTGACCCGCCGGACTTGTTAAAAGGCCTTACGTTGTTACCATAGCAACAAAGAAGGTACTGTGTCCGGGCCGGTTCATCCACTCCCCATCAGCAGACTAGGTTTCATCATCCAGGATTATCCCTGCTGAAATGTCTTTGTGTGTGTGTGTGTGTGTGTGTGTGTGTGTGTGTGTGTGTGTGTGTGTGTGTGTGTGTAGTTCTGCGTATTTCATGTGGTTTGTGGTGGTTGCTTGCGGTGGAAATGACACAGAGGTACTCTACACACCAGTGTCTCTTCCTCACTCGTCCAACATTACTGAATCTATGTCAGCTATGATAGAAAAAACTTACTATCAGCCTGACGGCCACAGCGACAATGATGATGATGAGCCATCTGGCAAGTCAACATCATCCACAGTGGGAGGGTTCGGGAGGAGGTCGCCTGACCTCCTCTTGTCCCCCAATTACAGCCGGCTGAATAATTGATGTTTTACCCAGAAAAAGGGAAAGACGGATTTGTGTAGCCTTCCACTGTCAGGTGTTTCCCATGTCGGGGCTACTGTGACCTGAAGCTGCAAGTTAATAATTTTCCAAAAGGCAACAGTAATGTGGTGAAAATGACATTCCAAAATCTTTTTTTAGGAACTTTTTATTTTCTAGAAATATAATATTCATTTAAATGTCATATTGTATTTTTGAACTGACTGTATTTGAACTCAACCCTGAACATGGTGGTGGTAGCATCATGCTGTGGTGATGCGTTTCTTCAGCAGGGGCTGGGAAGCCAGTCAGAGTTGATTCAATTCAATTCATTTTTATTTATATAGCGGCAATTCATGAAACATGTCGTCTCAAGGCACTTTACAAAGTCAAATTCAATCAGATTATACAGATTGGGTCAGATTATACAGATTGGTCAAAAATGTCCTATATAAGGAAACCAGTTGATTGCATCAAAGTCCCAACAAGCAGCGTTCACTCCTAAAGAAGCGTAGAGCCACAGGGAGAGTCGTCTGCATTGTCCATGGCTTTGAAGCAATCCCTCATACTGAGCAAGCAGGAAGCGACAGTGGAAAGAAAAAACACCCATTAGCGGGAAGGAAAAAACTCCAGCAGAACCGGGCTCAGTATGAACGGTCATCTGCCTCGACCGACTGGGGTTACAGAAGACAGAACAGAGACACAACAAGACAGACAAAAAAGCACAGAAGCACACATTGATCCAGTAATCTGTTCTACATTAGATGGTAGTAGCGTGTGAGCCGTCTTCTCTGGATGATGTCACAGTTAACAGAACGCCAGACCAGGTGTACCTACTATGAAGAAAAAAGAGAGAGCAAAAAGTTAAAAGCTGAAATGACAACAGTCATTTCAATGCAATGCAATGCAAAACTGGAGAACAGTAGAAATCAGTAGAGTGAGAAAAATAGATCCTGATGTCCTCCAGTAGCCTAAACCTATAGCAGCATAACTATAGAGGTAGCTCAGGGTAACATGAGCCACTCTAACTATAAGCTTTGTCAAAAAAAGGAAAGTTTTAAGATTAGTCTTAAAAGTAGACAGGGTGTCTGCCTCACGGACCAAAACTGGGAGTTGGTTCCACAGGAGAGGAGCCTGATAGCTAAAGGATCTGCCTCCCATTCTACTTTTAGAGACTCTAGGAACCACCAGCAGACCTGCGGTCTGAGAGCGAAGTGCTCTGTTAGGAACATACGGGGTAATCAGAGCTCTGATACATGATGGAGCTTGATTATTAAGGGCTTTATACGTTAGAAGAAGAATTTTAAATTATATTATTGATTTAACAGGAAGCCAATGAAGGGAAGCTAAAATTGGAGAAATATGATCCCTCTTGTTGATTTTCATCAGAACTCTTGCTGCAGCATTTTGGATCAGCTGAAGGCTTTGAACTGCATTTTGTGGACTTCCTGATAGTAAAGAATTACAATAGTCCAGCCTTGAAGTAACAAATGCATGGATGATGGCAAAAAATAAACAGACAGCAGGATCTACAGAGAATGTTGCAGATCGAACCACATCTACGTTCTGAAATGGGCCGGGAAAATTCAGACCTAAAGCAAATGAAGATTCTGTTGCAGGCCGCATAAGTGACAGACTCTTTCTATTCAGTCTGACCAAGCTTAAGCTATTTTGTGAAGAACGGGCAAAAGATTTCGGCTAATTTTTTTTAAATGTAAAAAAGAAAAACTTCACATGTAGAAAATGAGAAAACCATAAGTTTACTCAATGTGCTAGTCCCTACTGAAGGAAAGCCTCCCTTCAGCACCATGCTTCCACCTCCATGCTTTTTTAATATATTATATCAGGGGTCTTCAACAGGGGGTCCGCGACCCCTAGGGGGTCCGCGGAGGTACTGCATGGGGGTCGAGAAAGTTTTGATTGATTAGACATTTTTTTTATATCCCCCCCCTACAATTTTTTTCCATTAATTGAAATGTCTTTAAATAAACATTAACATGAATTCAACACACTGTAGTAAACAGATAAATGGAGGCAGAAGATGTCTTTCAGTCATCAATGCACACATTCAGCGACACACAGGAGCTCTTTCAAGCTGGGCACCGTTTCATTCACAACACCTGTCCCATCAATGTCAGTTATGTTAATAGTTCAGTATTGTATGCAATATAACAGGTATGTTTATGCATGCCAGTGGCACTAACAAGCATCACTTATTTTCCTTTTCACATTTATGTTTTAAAAATGTCCATTTAAAAAGCTTTTATGCATGATTACATGCAATTGACAGACATTGTTGAGCTTGGCAGGTATCAGTTTATTGTGTTATGTTATGTTTATAAATGGCAGTGGCATGGCCACCCTACTCACTGTGCCTCACACATGTTTAAAATAAAAATATGAATATATGAACCTGTGTATTATTTGAGTATCTTAGTATTGAATGCACAAGGTACATTTACACATGGCACTATAGGACCAGTTTGATATAACACAATTTTATACAATATATATAATTAGGGGGTCCCCGCTCCATCTCGCCATCAGTTTGGGGGTCCTTGGCCTGGAAAACGTTGAAGACCCATGTATTATATTATACGTATTCTATTTTTAAACCCCATTTTTTTCCCATACTGACCCAAAAATTTAATTTCTTCCACAGGTCTGCAGATTTGAAGGCCAGATTTGTGGAGCACACGACTAATAGTTATCGCTGGCTTCTTGTATTGTTTTTCTGATCAATGCTCTTCCTGTCCATTCTCTCAGTTTAAGTGGAAATGCACAACTCGCATTTCAGATTTTATTTTGAAAACTTTTTTGAAAACCGCGTGTTATTTTCATTGCACTTCTCAATTCTGAATTTTATGTTGGTCCGTCAAATGAAATCCCAGAGAAACACATGCACGTTTGTGGCTGCAACTTAAACAAAGGTGTAAAGGGGCTTAGGTAATTGTGCAAAGCACTATTGTCTATTCTGCTTGAATGTGTCCCACAAAATTATCAAGACCAAACTTACCAGTGACGCCAGGCAGGGGCCAGTGTCTTTTCATGGGACCACAGAGTCAAAAAACCAACAAAAAAACCAACAAAAAAACAGGGAAATATTTGGTTGTTTAATATATTAAGTGAGCCACAGAGCCAAAGCGTGACTTGCAACCCTGGACCTGCAGGTTGCAGATCCTTAATCCAGAAGATGAAAACTGTGATATGATCTCAATACAGTTGAGGCTAAAAGTAAACATTTTTTTTTTTAATCCTTTTCAATGTGAAACATTAAAGGTAAAAAAATAAAATTGTTCCAAGGGACCAGTCAGGCCAACTCACTTCATCATTTAGTATCATGTCTTCAGTAGAGGGGCCAGGACCAGTTCTACGTGGGCACCTGTCTAGAACCACCCATACTTTCAGGCTCAGAGTTTTGTTCAAGGCCTCTGCCTCATTCCCTGAGTAACAAACACACCGGCAACAAAGGCACACTGTTTGCCACAGCAACTTTGCACCCGAGGGAAAGCTGAGCATGCTATCACCTTCCAAAGGTGGAATGACACCTTGGGGACAGCTGATTGTATGTAGGCTAGGAGTTGCAAACCAAACACCCGTATAGGCGCAGACTCCTTATGGAAATAAATGACAGGGACCTCTCCCCGGGTCCCTGTCCCTGTGGAGGAGTGAGCTGTTACATTTGAGTGCATAACAGCGGGACCAGGGTTAAATCATGATTTGATTCGTTCTTTATCTTAGATACGATCATCGTTTGATCACGAGTCAACGTGAGAGAGGCTCGGAAGGTTTGCTCTCCGGCCAGTTTTACAGGAATACCGGGGAGAGAAGAAAAGAAAAGCCTTTCCTGGTTTCGAGAAAAGAATGACTGCAATCATTTTCTGCCACATCTCAGGTTGACTGAACACTAGAGGGCTCTTTATAACATCGCTGGATATAAAAAAACAACATGTCGAACAAGTGTAGGTTATCGTTGCTCTGGCCGGTTGGGTTTCATGTCTGCAAAGATTCACTCTATCTGCAACGCTGAACAATAAGGTGAAGCTGCGAGAACAAAGGCCCCCGAAGAAAAAGCTGTAATAAAAGAGAAGGATGAAGTGTTTTTTTTTCTTCTAGTACTGGGTCAGACTCTCTCCTTTCTGAATGTGACAGAGACATTAATAATGGTGAGGGATAATAAGAGGGACAGGCTTGTTTGGAGTATAAAAGAGCCCTTAGGCTTGTCCTGCTGTGTGGGAATGTATTAGTATATGTCGAAGCTGGAAATTTGGTGGATTCTGACGCGACTGTTGATAAGGTGAGCCGACTATTTACATCGATGGCAGATTTAGATTTACAAGGGTTTTTCATTCAAAGTTCAAAAGGTTGCTGTTTGACAGGAAATGAGGCGGGTATCTCTCGATGATAAGACAATGTAAAAGGAGAATCAGTCATGATATACGTAATTTACCTTTTTTCTTTATCTAAAACGTTTTGTGTTAAAGATTTTTTATTTTTTTTACACCTGTTAAGGTGTGCAGAAGATGAACTTCTCTCTCTCTTGCTCTCCTGCCCTTTGGTGTAGTGCTGAGGTTAATTTCAGCACAGGAAGCTTCCCACTTGTACCCTTTCCATCTTTCTAAATATTGATGAGATGTTTGTGATCCATACCACAGTTTACTAGCTGGTGCCA